>NW_028259154.1:23503757-23658136 GCF_977971745.1 Zootermopsis nevadensis | reverse complement strand
ATTGATTTTACGACAATAAATGGACTAGCCAGTAGCAATCAGAAGTAATCAACACATTCGTCTGCTAGCGAGACTTTGAAAAAAAAATGCTCTCAGCAAATCTTAGAATAATTAAGACAAATTGTTTCAAAAAAATTCTGCCGTCAAATAATACCGAATGCTACAAGATGCCAGTACACCTGAACAAGGTTATAAAATTTTGGAAATGTATTTTAAAAACGGTCCACAAGACAACCTTTGAATGTCATTACGTTAGAATTAACTGACTGGGCGAGTAAGTTAGGTAACAAAACTAATTGCCTGACTATTCGTGCTGAGTAATAACGATTTGGAAGGAAAGGCCATGACCCCCTTCAAGGTACTGTCCCTTGTTTTGCCTCGAAGGGCTAATAAAAGCCACGGAAATTATCATTCAAGGCAGCCTGTGAGATAGTCGAGATTCGAACCCGATACTTCTGAATACAAGTCAGGCCGGGAAATTACTTGGTTGATTGCAGTCAGTCAGTCGGTCTCTTTGTCAGTACGTCATGTAATTAGGCCTAGCCGATCAGGGAATTGGTTAGAAATTAGGTAGTGAAGAGAGTGATTTAGTTAGTTAGTTGCCCAGGACAAGGACCGGTGGAGGGCTTTGGTTAATTCGGCGATGAACCTCCGGGTTCACTGAGTCAGTTAGTTGGTTAGTGTCGGTCAGTCATTTGGATGACGTTCAGTGGGTATTGGTGGGCAGAACGTGAAATTCGCCCTCACCTGCATCCAGTGTTCGGTCTACAATGCGACCCGCGTAATTCGTTGTCACCCCGTGTGATGAAAAGTAGTTACCTTATAGAAAAAAACATGCATGTCGCTTCAACAACTGTACAGATTGATGAAGAACATTATTAAATCGAGAACTGGGACGTATCTTACTCATAACACTCGCAGAGACTCATGTGTGTCGCAAAGGCAGAAGTTAAACATGATGTTGAAAGGTTACCCAAGCAAAACCAGTTTCAGATGTGTTACCAATGACGAATTTAACCTGTTTGATGGCAGTAGGCCCAATATTTTTATTAAATTTGTCACGAAGTTCGAAATAATTCTCCTCAGTCATAAACTTGCTGTCTGGGAGTCACTGAACAAGGGCGAATGTGGCCTTAGGTCTCTAAAAAAATTGAGGACGCCTGTTCTAAAGCGACGTTTGGTTTGGGACAAACGGCGTAAAAATATGAGGCAAACACTTGCAGTCGGCAGCACAACGCACATGGCTGACCTGAAGATGTCCACAGTGGGCTCCCTGAAGATCCACTCGAGGTCCGTGTCGTTCCGTGGCACGACGCGCATGCTGATGCTCAGGTAGCCATAGCGACTGAAGAGGTTGATGCCACGGCCGAGGTGCAGCTGCTCGTCGCTGCACGAGGCGACTGCTACGGCTACCACCATCAGCATCGCCCGGCCCCACATCGCGCTCCCACAGCAAGGCTCCTTCTGCTTATGCTGCAACACACAGTTTCAACACCACTCGTAACATGGCGGCCTTGGTACGGAAACGTCACAAACAGACACGAGAGCCGCGGTATTTTATTAAGGCCTTTATCGCGATGTGAGTTTTGACAGAGAAGAATCATCTGGGCTGGTTTTCTGGTTGTATACAAGCGTTTCGGCGGCACACTTCGACCCTGAAGCTGGAGGCAGCTTCTATAATGTACATAAGACAATCTCAAATCCTGCATCACAAGACTCTGTGGGAAGACAGCACAATTCAACACAGATGATGGAGGCAGAATGTTTGTCCGAATCATTGGTAACCAGAGGACGTTACGGCGAACGCCATTACCGGAATGGAACCCCGGGTGTCCATTCCGTAACCGCACGCATGCAGTTTGTCCCACCGTTCGAGTTTCTTCAGGAGGCCTAGAAACAGCCAACATCAGATGGCCTCTCTGTGGGTATGACATTTGTCGGTTGGCGTCTCCTTCTGGGAATCAAAACAGACGCCTATATGTGTTGAGGGGGATTTCTAATAAAGTAATGCGGTCGGTGTCTTCATACTTTTGGGGGTGGGGGGAATAATAATGCCAGTATCTTGTGTGGAAAGTTGGTACTGACAGAAACCGTGTCGGCGATCAAGTCCTTTAAGACAAAGCGAAGTGACGTCTATTATACCTCCACCTCCACCCACACCAACATCCTTTCCCGTCATTAAAAAATGTAAGTTTTAGAACAAATGCATTCAGTCAGTGTCCTAAGGACCTCAAGAACCCATATTCTTTCTAAAAGCCTTGAGAATTGCACCGAACATAGCTGATTCGGAGACCACTATTCCGACTGAGATTTTTCGTGGTATTACTCAATTCCTTCAGGCAGATTATGGGATAAGACATTAAATTAGGCCACGACCGTCTCATTTCCATATACGTTCATCCAACGTTGTACAGCCTGATCTACTGACGTCGTCGTTAAATAAATCAAAATAAATAATTCGTTCTCTCTGTTCCTGTCTGCGGATTAAGACAGTCAGAGCGTCAACCTGACTATTCACTTGTGCTGTTCACTTCACCAAGCCAGTTTTAAATCGGGTTTAATACACCTTAATAGCGCAGATCGTCTTCACTGGGCTGCAGAACACAACGTGATAATCACTGCCCACTATTCATACCTGAATATGGCCACGCAACTCGCAATGAAACCGTAGGCACTAGTTATTTTTTTCTAACATCCTCATCAAACCATACGCAGCCGAACTTTATGCACCCTGCTTTCAGTCTGGCTTCTGGACCGATCACATCAAAGCTCGATTCCCGTTCATTTAACCACGGTTGTTAGCTGTTCTGAACATGTAACAACTGGGATAATTTATCACGCTCATTCGCCATGTCGAAACCCTCGATTGTAGATAGGTCGACTGAACAGTTGAGGTTAATGATTACAAGCCAACATTTCCTGTACGATAACATGTGTTTCCTTTACGAATTACAGGTTCTGAGTGCCACTGCGAGTGAGAAACTCCTGTGCAAATAACAATTCATAGTTGTTCCCCGACAAGCCTATTTAATTTATCTGTAAATTCATGAATTTGAGTTTGTTCGTCATGTCGAACCTTAAACATCAATTAAATACGTTAAGATATTTTATAGAAGTCACGTATGACGTAACTCGGCACCTTGAATCGATTTGAGGACTTCATCAAGGACAAGATGTTGAATGTCTGTGGGTTATTTTGTTGATTTACGATTCGGTGAGCCTATAATAATTAGGCTACGGATTTGACGACCAGGTTTCGACTCCCGGTAGGGTAGGATTTCTCTGCTTACCGTCGTGTTCAGGCCGGTTCTGGAGCTCACCAAACCGCTTCTCCAATGGTTGCTTTGATTCTTTCCTCAGGGGTAAAGTTGCCAGCTCGTGAAGCTCAATCAGTTCCGAATGTTTGTAACTTTACCTCCACTTTTCCATACGCCTGAATTGTGTGGTACTTTGTTAAATACCGAAGTCAACTTTACTTTTACCGTATTAGTCACAGAGTTGATACAGCTTCAAATGTCATATGGTTGTGCTGCTCTGAAGCAAAGAATAATGAAATGTTTTGAATTGCTCTAATAGAAGGGCTTGGAGCATTTTGGGAAAATATGGGACGCTGCAGTCATGGTGACCAATTTCGGCTGGGATTCAGACATAGCCCAAGTCTGTTTTGGCGTATCGTTACCGCTGCTCTATCTTAAACGAGGACAGTTTGTAATTAAGAATTCTTATTAAATCGCATGGATCGACGAAAATTAATAAATTGGCCTACTACAAATTTAATTAGAGGCGAAATTGCACACAGGAGGTTAATTTATGAAGAAGTGGATGTATGATTAAAAAACATCAAAATACACAACGAAGGGGACCTATACAGTACGATTCGTATGAATATAAGACACAAGGACCTGCAGTTTTAAATAGAGAGGCACAGTCAACAGCCTGAGGGTTAAAGCTGGTTACGTTAACACAGCAAAAAATCTGCAGTCACGACTTGAATGAAGGTCTAAAACCAGGAGACGCGTTATTACATCAGGCGCTGAATAGAAGAAAACGGAGAATAATATAAATATAAATAAAGACAATAAAGATCACTGAAGAAAACGAAATCTTCCCTCGGCCTGTCATCATCACAAAACCGTTCCTGAATATAACCTTCACTGCCTCGAAGACGTGGTATAAAGTCCATAGCAAATCATCAGACGCCTGAGAACACATTTCATGCAGTTCATCTAAAGAGGTCAAGGGACGAGCTACAGTAACGATAGAATATTTGTATGCAGCCTGTATTTCAGGAACACTGAGTAGATCTAAAAAAATGTCTCATACAAGAATCGCAGTTAATAATAAAATGAACATTTTGTGTTATGTACCATTTCTTCTCGTAACGTTTTGATTTTGAGATGATCGTAATAGTGAATGGAGTTCAAGAATTTACACAGACACACGGAAAGAAAGCCTCTGTAAAATTATCTCTTCTTATGTGTAACGAATGTTATAATGCAATTCACACAAGAAAAGAAAACGTGATATTAAAATGCATCTTGCATATGAATAAAACGGATATGGAGATGCATACAGATGAAGACATTAAGAAACAGTGCATGTAGGTGGTCATGCTCTGAGCGCTGCAGTCAGATACACAGTGGTAGCTCGTCGTTACAATCCGTTATCTTTAATTGAATTAAAATCATCTT
Organism: Zootermopsis nevadensis; assembly: GCF_977971745.1. NCBI lineage: Eukaryota > Metazoa > Arthropoda > Insecta > Blattodea > Termopsidae > Zootermopsis > Zootermopsis nevadensis. The sequence continues at coordinate 23,653,445 of NW_028259154.1, read as the reverse complement.
GGTTTAAAATTGAATTATAAAAATATCCATAAAGCACACGAAGTCGTTTGATATATACGGGAACACCCCGGGTCTTGAGTTAATAAAACACAGACCTAAATTTGTAATGAATTATAACTAAAATGAAAGTATGTAACATCGCAAAGAACCTGACGTACTTGAAATTGTAAACATTTTCAATGCTGAAAAGCGGGCGACAGGTAGACGTATATCAGTTTTATTTGATCTCTGAGTTGTTTTAATTGTATACAAACAATACTTAATTAGATCTGTAACACTTGTTCCAAGGGATGCTTATAGAACTGCTTGTGGTTTCCATTCTGTATTACCGATCTGATCACTGGTGCGATGTATGAAGCTGTCTTCAATTTCTGCACCCGTTCAATCGCCGATAAGAAAACAGTGGACTTTTCTCTGCTTGTTTCTTCCTTTCACTCCTTCTAAAGAAGGGACACAAAGACGGAAAGTCTTATTATTCCGATGTATAATGCTTCAGAAACAAACGTGTGTCTCCGATGATACCGTTAGTGTAAATTGTGCAAAGTGTCACTATTTTTTTTCCCCACGAGGTATGGCCGAAAGTAATTCTGAACGAGATTCTAACGTTTTAAACTGTACTGAATATAACGGTCAAGCTCAGTGGCTCCGGTACGATTTACATAATAACATTTGCGGTTCAAACTTTCTAAAAGTTTAACACGAATGCAATTCTGTCCGAAAAAAGGACAATTGAATGCATAATACCTGCGTATTGTCACGCTGTCTCAACATGCGAACGTTGTACGGCTGTTATAAACTCTTGTACATCCTGACACCCGTTCTTCATTCCGTGCTAAATACCACGGGTGTCCATAAACTGAACTAGTGTTTACTGGAATCAGTAAAAAATATTGTTATCTATATTTGAAATGGGATATAACAGACTCCATGATGCAAAGTCTTTTTTGAGAAGTTAGTAGTCACTCATAAGACCATTTTCTAAGCTTTGTTAATCAAGTCCATGTCCTCATACGCTAGGTATTTAATAAGATGGTAAAGTTGCGTCATATTGTGATATAATAAATATATATTGTTTAAATCTTGTCCGTCTAATCACAATAAATTCTTATTAAATATTAAAATATTACATTAATTAACATTTAAAATATTTAAAATATTAAATGATGTTCTTTATCGATGGTCTAATGTAAATCGAATATTTCGATAAAGAACATCATTTAATATTTTAAATATTTTAAATGTTAATTAATGTAATATTTTAATATTTAATAAGAATTTATTGTGATTAGACGGACAAGATTTAAACAATATATAAGTATTTAATATCAATCTTAACATTACCCTCACATCTACACCCAGACCTCCCAAGTGGCCTCTTACGTTCAGGTATTCCTACTAAAACTTTGTACGCATTTCTTATCTCTCTTGTGTGTTACATGCTCCGTTGTCTCTTCGTCCTTGACTCGATCCTCCTAATAATTTTTGTAAAGAATACAAACTGTGCAGCTCCTCATTATATAACTCTTTCTTTCCATGTCCTTCTTATGCTTACTTTTACTCAGCACCCTAATAAGAGGAATCCATAGCCTATAGTAAGATTCCGAGGCCCGGCAATCTGTTATGCTTATACGAGTAGCATAATCTCTAGGATATAGTCGAGTACGCCACTCTGTTTCATTCGCTAAGATCAGCACCGAAAAGTGTAGGGAAAATTTCATTTTCGTTTGCGTCCGTCGGCTTAAGGCTTGGTTTAGATGAAGCTCAAATAGAACTTGATCGATTTTCTCAGAACTGGTTCATCTTACAAAGGTAAGACAGGCCTACACACCAAAAAAGGACTTTGTTTAAAAAAACGGTTTTAGGTACGGAATATAGCGACGTGTATTCTGGTAGATACTGACTGACGTTTCAGAGGAGCTTTCTGCCTCCATCATCAGGGCAAAATTCCATAAATAACTATAATTTGATACTTTTGTATTGTGAATATGGAACGAAATCCAAGGACGAAATAATGTTCAAGTCTGTCCCCCGTCCGTATCTGTGGTGCGTTTGACTTCGTAACAACGGATTTGTATCTGGAATAAACGAATTCTAAATCGAAAGTGGCGTGCGAAACGGCAAATAGATTATGTGGGGAAAAATGTATACAGGTCTAGTTCCCGTGGAATGCTCACTTTTGCGCAGGAATTGTGATAAAGGAATAGTCGATCAGCTGAGCATGTACCGATTAGCGTTGCGTTACTTTCACCGTGTCCCACTTTCAGCACGCCGCGGTGTGCCGGCCACAGTTCGTATTCCACAGGTTACCGACACAGATGTCAACTGGGTCGGTTCTTGAAGCTCAATATACTAATATTAACCCTGACTCATAAAAGCGAGGTAGGTACCAGTTCGAATCTCGGCTGAGGTACGTCTTCAGGGCGGTATCTTTCCTTCGGGCCTTCCAAATATTTCGGGAGATTTATTCAGTCTCTCCATTAAGTATCTCAACAGGTCACGATCGTATCCTTCCGAATATTCTCACACTCGCCATTGATGGTTGCCTACGTTCCATTTCATTCAACGCTACACAATCTGAGCGACTGAAACAGCATCCTTAAACAACCAATCATGTAGGAATTGCGTGCAGTGTTGCATATTCAGCAGGATCACTGTCAAAAGAGGTACCAGTACTGTATTTCTATACATTATTATGATCATATTTGCTTGTATCCCGTCTAGTAACCTATGTGAATGATTCAGCCTCGTTAGAATACAGCATTTCTTCGTTAAAAGTTAATGGCTGACGTAGGAAGGTAACGTTTATGGCGATGATCTTGTAGTCAGGAATTTCTCTTGTATTTTGAGACAGGCTCAGATACTCCGGAACCAGTGACAGTAATTATGGAGCACGTGAGAAACCAGGCGACCTTGACTCGCTTGGCGACTGACCTGTATCTCCGCGGAATTTGGAACATCTCTGCACATAAAGCAAATGTAACAAGTGCTGATACCGAATCTCTTTAGAGGCTAGAAACAAATGGCGGCAGAACTTAAAAAACAAAAGACTTTAGTTATTCTGTTTAATACAGTTAAAAACTGTTTCGGCTCTTGATGTTTGTAGTATATTGCATGAATTAATATGTTGGATACAGCATGAAACAGTTTGTTAACATACTGAGACTTTGCATAATGCCTACTTCAAAATCGTTCGATATGTATTCTGTTCCGATGTGTCGCCATAACATTGCATACGGTTATATCAAATTGGCGTGGCAAGCAAATCCAAGTCGTTAATCTGCATTTACGTGATTCTTTTAATACTACGAAGCACTCGATTTTGCTGAGACAGATATATTTGGTACCTCCAATGAGGGCAGTTCAGTAATATTGTGGTTGCGTATTATGAGACATTGGAGTCAGTCACACCAGGTTTTATAAAACGATGACAATATTTTCACTTATGGCAACAGTTCGTTAGCCTCCGTGTAGTTCAAAGGTCTTTGTTTAGCGTTTCAGCGTGTTCTCCGCTGCACGTCTCGGTTAATTTAACAGGCGAGAATATAAATAGTATTAAATATATATTAAAATTGTCCGTCAATCACAATAAAATAATATAAGATAATTAAATGGTTAAAATATTATCCTTTGTTCCGTATCGAGTACTCGATTTACATATGGAACATTCTCGACATGTTTCGGCTTTCATAGAGCCGTCATCAGGTGTATGTTATAAACTCTTAATTCAATTACTAATTTTTAATTTTCGTATAATTTCTTCATTTTTCACATTGTATCAACGTTTGTTGTTGTATTATATATCATTGATACAATCGTATTGTCGGAGTGATGTTAATGCTGCGTATATTGGTCAGAGAAGTAATATCGAAGTTGTAAGAGGAGAGATCAGAAGTACATCGTATCGGAGCGAGGTTGGTTATTGACTGTGTTATAAATTATATCGCAAACATTTTTCTCGTACTGACAAAGGAATTGCTATCTAACATATAGGACACTGCAGTTGGGAATAGATTAATTGTAGGATAAATACCGAAAACAGGTTCTTTAGTAATCAAAGACACGTATAGTGCGTTTCGTTCACACATTATGTCTGGACTTTCTTGTTTCCTCCAGGAACAGTGGAAATGTTTCGGTTGTAACGTCGAATTCTGGCCTAGGAGGGAGGTGCCCACCGCGGAAGTTTCCTCCCAAAGCAAAGCGGGCGGTGTGCAGTCTGTTGGCATAATACTGATAACGCGATTAAAGTAAAATAACCATGGAAGCCCTCACTCGGTGCCTCAGTAGAGATTCGAACCAAGTATCTGATGATTAAAAATCAGACGCAATCAATTGGTCGGAAGACCGTGTTTTAAAAGAAAAGAAATGCACATACAATTTTATTAGGAAAACTTTGACGTATGAGACCACATGAGAGTCATAGGCGTAGACGTGAGGAAATTAGTAAATTGGATATTAAAGAAGATGCCAACTGCAATCTTCTGGCTGAAAATAGGGATCGGTGTGGGGCTGTTATGAACACGACAATAAAAAATTCGGGTTCCATAAAAAGGCGCGGAATTTTCTAATTAGCCGAGTGACTATTGGCTGTCCTCAGTCGATTTAGTTTCTAGTGAATCCAGAAGACCTCGACAATTAGAGGAGGACAAGGCTTGGAATCGGGCTGTAGCGCCTGTTTGGAGCGGGAGGGTTTGAAAATGGAGGAACTGGAACTTTGAGGACGTAACACAATTTTATCTGATAGTTTTCATGCCCCCCTCACACACAACAACAACAACAACAACAACACAAAGAAAATACAATGTGTGGTCTTACCCTTCTCTGAACTCCACAGTTAAAACTTCATGCGGCCGCTAAGATCAAAGTCCTTTTGAAAAATCCAAATTGTGATAAATCACAGTACATTATAAGAATGTTATATCAGCAACGGTAATAATATTTGCATTGAAATCACAAATATTTTCTCTTCGTAAACACTATATTTACAACCACACTTGATAAGTGTTCACACTTACTTTCCGCACTGTGTGTAGTGTTAAAGACACGTAGCCTACCGAATAACACAACTGCAAATAAGAATTCGTTCACGCTTGTTAATAATACACACATCAGTTCTCGGAAGCTGCTGAGAGTAAGTGGGGTGTCATCCCTCAGGATTTACAAGTCCGGGATTAGCTGAATGGCCGGACACTACGAACAAGTCTGCCTCATGCCTTCATGTGTCCGAGATGCGGACTGAGGAACAGTCACGTGGAGAAAAGCAAGCTGGCAGGTCAGGCGAGTCATCTGAAGGCGGTGGGGGCAGGGCACAGAGGCAAGGAGTGGGTGTAATGAAATATAGTTTCATACTTCGATCATAGTATCCTTAGGACGAAGTCCTGTCTCTTAATATTCTTACATAAACACACAGAAACAAAATATATTAACAGGGCAAAGTACGTCGCCTATGTAAAGCATACACAACATTGTCGATACGTAAACAGCTGATGAAATTAATAATCGACCCCGAAAAATCACGCACAAGCTAGCCAGTTAAATTTCAATCTGCATGACAAATCATTTTCATCAAGTCGATCTTGGGTAAAGCTTACTACAATTCACACCAGAATAATTTATTTTCAGTGTTTTATTTAATGTTAAAATTTTTTAAAATATAATTATTTGTTTTGAGTGGGTATGAAACATGGCGTGTCACCCTAAGGGAAAAACGTAAAGTAAGTTCTTTTGAGAACAGTACTGAGGAAGCTGTGTACCATACGAATGGAAAATTTAATGATTAGTTAAGCATCTATAGTGTTTCGAGAAAAAACTGTGACCATGGAGTCAGATGGTTAGTTAAGATACGAAATAATTCTGCATCGCTAACACCGAAACCCCGTGATTCGACGCCATCCGAAACCCGTATCTTCACACGAGTTCGATTGCAACCTGTCTGTTTGTTAGGCGCTGTTACTAACGCATGCACAAATATGAACGGAAAATGAATCTGGAGAAATAGTTCTCGCTGAGGGTGAATGGACTTGTCATAGGCAAAGACCCAGAAAGATCATGAGCTTTATCGATTGACGATAAATACACATTTCGTCGCCAAAGTTTCACTTCCGTATAGAAGGGACCTACCATCACTGCATAAAACTTCATTTCCCCTCATATTCCTAGATACCGATAAATTTCTCTTTACGCTATATTTCTATATAGCTGGATATGTTGTATTCTAAGATTGCTCAGGTCTAAATACACTTTCGACCGAACATTATTATTAATATTGTATCTCTATATACAAGATCAAACGCACAGGATTCGAAATATATATTGTGTTTATCATTAACATATCTCTGAACATCAATTCTTTGTTTAAATTTTTATGTCCGTACCTGTACTAGTATGTGCAATATGAATTGCATAGAATTTTTGGATTGCAAACCGAAAATATCAGGGTACCAAGAATTTAAAGAAACAACAGCACAGAATGATGGTATTTCAAAACAGTGCTGAGCCGAATCTCTTGTTAGTGTTATTATTACACTACGTGAGAAGAATTCATAGTTCTCTTGCTGATGTTTAAAACGTTTTAAATTAGTGGAACTAAAAAAATACGTACTTCCCCTACGAATGAATGTTAATGGCTGTCACGATAAACACGTAATTGCCTACGCCGATAGGAATTCAGAAGCCATAAATTCTAAACGACCTTCTCTTATTATCAACGTATAATAGGCAAAATACTTCCGGCATGACATAATTTACGTGTTCGACTTCTAATTCCTAAGGGACGACGGACTAGATGGAAGTATTCTGCGTTCCGTCTGCGAGGTCGTCTTTGTCCGTCCGTATGTTTCCTCTCAATTGTGTTAGTGGTCTATACCAAGGTTGTGGGTCACGTAGGGCCAATATAGCTCCTGAATTACAAGTATCCGAAATATAACTGTAAATTTTTTCTCAAAAAAGTGCCAGGGCACCTCCCTTGTTCAACCACAGGTCTAATCTGTAATTGAAGGCAACAAAGACACTAAGGTATGCATTCTAATAAAATGTGCATTTGAAAGTATATATTTTATTTATTAAATTAATACATTGTTCTTTGCAACATTCATAGTCAGTGGATTCAAATTACAGAAAAACAAAATAAATGTAAAGTCCAGTTAAACCCCAAGACTGAATTTTCAGTAACTTTTGAAATACACTGTACATATGTTCCAATTAAAATACGAGAATTTATTTCATCATTATTATAAGTTTGACAGCAATAAATAAATATTAAATAACTACCTTAATTACAAACTTGGAACGTATAACTAGTTCCATAAAAAATACAATAATTGAAATGTCAATATCAAAGGAACCAGCGAAGAATTCGATGTCGGAAAAACTAAAGTTTATAAAATGTTGAAATAAAATAAGACCGGCTAAATATGAATGGCTGGAAGTAAGGATATTAATGAAACGCGTCAATAAATCTGGAAGACGCAATTAGGCGATTAACACTAAATATCACTAGTTCACATCTGCAAGTCTCGGTAAATTGATTCTGGATGAAAATACTTAACTCCACCTAAAATAACTTCTACTCTTGTTACAGGAGGGCAGTGGGGAAGAGAGACAAGAACTCTGGATGCTGCATACCGGAAGGCAAAGGTAAGGAATCGGCAGTCGCGTTGGCCTACGTGGTGACTGCACGACTTTAAATCCTTTTCTATATAATTCATATTTAAATGTTCTTCAACTGTTTGGTACTTTTCAATCAACACTTTGCTTCCTCTAAAAAACCACTATTTTGAAAGATGGCTTTTCTATATCCATCCTCACCGTTATTGGTTCTACGTGTAAACACGATTCCTAGATCTAGGCATCCCCGTTCTTTCTGAAATTAAAATGATATAGAACAATGGCAACCCTAACAATTACAAAATCAAAATTACTGATTGCCTACTTCACTAATTACTAATCTGATACAGTGATTTACTGCCTATAATCAAGAGAGACGTCAAATCGTACGAGAAGCAGAAAGACTAATTCATGGTTTACTTAAAAGTACATTTTCAGCTGTCAGTCATTCACTGTCAAACTCTAACGCAATTCTGGTAACGATTTTGAAAAGGAGGATGAAGTGGTTGTGGCCTATTTGAAGATTCTACTGTGTTCGATAACTCCTATACGCCTCACGGTGCGGTGATGCCTTTATCTTTATTTAGAATTCTGAAATTCCATCTTCTAGCATCATTTTATTTGAAATGAGTCCATGGCTTTAGAATTACAAAGGGGCAATAGATCCCAAGGACACCACAGATGAAGCCTAGTACTTTGTAGTATTAGCGAAGATACACGCTGAGCAGCAGCACTACAGCAGAAACACCTGAAAACATTTGTTCCATTGCCAAATTGCACAGTGGGAATACCACCAGAATATAAACAAACCACACTTAAAAAGTATAAAGCAGCAAAAAATATTATGTATCAAGAATATCCCCCCCCCCCCCCAATTATTACCCTCTCTCATGATTTTTGTTTTCAAATTTATTTTCCTTTCCTTCTGTCATATGGCAAACTACGTCTGGTCTGGAAACAGTATTTCCTTACAAATACGTATTGCATTATATTTCTGTTACTAGTACAAATATCTATACATAAAGTGAAATTGAAATAATACGACAAACAGGATCTGAAGGGAAGTCGCAAGAACGCTTAAAGCGACGTCAATCTACTTCTTCTTGCTTTTTCCGAGAGTCAGCGTGTGATGACTGCTGCTCATGTGTTGCTGCAGCAGCTGCTGCTTCCTGCGATTAAATTCCATGATATCGTCTTCGAGCTTCTTGCGAGATTCTTCCAGCTTCTTCTTCTCCTCAGTGTGTTCCTTCTTGAGTTTATCAAATTTTGCATGAAGCTATTGAACATAATAAAAGTTTATTAATTCGAAGTCTGAATGACAACTCTGGAATGAATACAACAGCATATACTAAAATTTAAATTTAATTAAATACCGAGTAGAATGACAAATGTTAGTTACTACAGAAGTTTCGTGTGATGCTTAGTTTCCATGGACTGTTCAGGTACAAACGCTGCCTGCTGATGGACATGCAGAGACCATTTTGGTATGACACAGTCTGACCAGTAACCATACCTCTTTCTCTGTTTCTTTCAACTCTGCCTCCTTCTCCTTTACACGAACCACAAACATCTGCCTCATTTCATCCTCCTTCTGCTGAAGTTCCTGTAGATGGTTGCTTCGCTTTGCCTCAAACGTTTGCTGGAAACTCACTGGCTTGTTTTCCGCATCTACATCACTGAATCCCATCTATTAACATACCAGGAATCACAAATTGCAAATAAAAATTCAATAACTACAATCTTATGAATAAAAAGTAAAGATGAAGGCAGAGACTTTCCTGTGTCCAAGCACCACACCGAGAGCGTGTAATGGGAGAGAGGACGTACAACTCCACACATTATTAACCTCAAAAATAGATGGAGATCACTCTTAAGCTGCTTTATCCATGGGGATATAGCACCCATTACCCATCAGAGAACCAAAACCAGCCTGGAAATGGTGGCAAATAGAAAATGGCTTCTCCTGCTGGGAATCACTTCATAGACATCCAGTTTGCTGAACTATTCCAACTCACAGCAGTCAGATTTAGCATGGAATTCAATAATAATTTAATAAAACAGCTTGTGAAATTATGGCATGCATACCAAACTTTATTTGTAAAATAATTTGTTTTAAATAAGTTTTAAAGCAGATGTGAAGAAATTATTCATTGCTCTAAAAATCTGTTCCAATAATTATTGGATTTAAAATATGTTATTACGAATATATCACCTGTTCCAAACGTTTCTTGCGGTACAATTCATAATGCCGCATGTGTGTCTTTTCTCGCATGTCTTCCATGTTTGTTCTGATCAACATTTCACGTAGTTTTACAAAGTCACAATGTGACTCATTCTCAACTGAAATAAGAAACAAACACAAATCACAAAATGTCACGCTTCACATTTCTGACGGTACAATAAATATTATAAACAAATTTGGTCCAGAACTATCTCTAAATTTTTCACCACCAGAATGGAAAGTAATATTTTGTTCAAATATTTTCAAAAAGCAAGGATAAAAATTTGTAGTCATTAAATACAGACCAATATTATGGGACGGGGGATGTGAATTCTGTCTCCGCCTCATCTAAATTTATTGTACTATGTATTTTACTTCAAATCCTTGTAATTAAATTTGGAACACATTCAGACCTGCAGTTCAGAACTTCTAATATGGCACATGGTTTAGAATTTGTTTCTACAGTTTATTTTACAGTTGGCAGAAGCTCTTCACAGTACTCAGGTACTGATATTGGGAAAAAATAATCATTGTATTGAATGATTGTGCATTACTACACTTCCTTGTTTGAAAATATAACTCGAAAAATTAAAAATTATTGTACCTTGTACTGTTCCCCAAGGATACTGTCGGGATCGCATCATTTTATTTCCGACACGCACAAAGTCTGTGCTTCCGACAACAGCAAATGGAACATGTGCATTCATTGATGTGTTAACTTGTGCCACAGTCTCATCATCAGTTGGAAATTGATAAATATGCACACCATTATTGGCAAGTTCAGAGTTAATTTTAGACTGTAACAAAACATAAATCAAGCTGTTATATTCACAGAATGATTCCTCTGTCCCAGATTACTTCATGCCAATGTAACTGAACACACTGTCAGCATGATAAAACAAATTTACTTATAAGGTATGTATACACTTAAAATATCAGTAAATACTAAATATTTCTATGTTATTTTAAAACTTACCTTGAATTTCTGCAGTTCAGTTTTGGATATAGTGTCAGCCTTTGCAATAATTGGGATGATGTTAACTTTTGTATCTAGTTTCTTCATACAAACAAGGTCAATAGACTTCAATCTAAAAAGTAATTAGGAGTGGTTGTTAGCAGATTCAGGTTTGCACAAGGCAGACCCAAATGTAAAATTCGGGTGGGTATTACGAATCAACTCTAAGACTTAGATCAGGTGTCTTCTGTAAATCAACAAATTTTATACTCTGTAGATGATATGTATGGGCTGAGGCAGAAGTTAAATAATAAATAAGAAAAACGTTATCATTGAACATACATCATGGTTCATACTGGGACAGCAATTGTAACAGTAGTTTGTATAACTATAAATCATTATGCTTACCCATGTCCAGTAGGGCAAATGAAGTAGAGGCACACATGAGTTCGACTATCATGATAAGATGAAATGGCCCGCTTAATCTTTAATTCCTCCTGAAGGTAGGCTTCAAACTGTGCATCAATGTAATCTACCACAGCTTTGAAACTATCCTCTTTATTTATCTGGTCACCATAGCCAACAGTGTCACATATAGTCAACTGCAACAAAATTTCATTTCACAAAAATTAAATTTTTGATAAACATATTCCTACACCCCCCCCCCCCCCCCCCCCCCCCATGTCTGCTACTGACACTGCCATTACCTTCAGCCTGACATTACTTTCTTGCAATTCATATGTATGAGCTTTCAGCTTCACAGTGGGAAGATTATGAGGACTTGGAGTGGATTCAAAACTGGTATTAAACAGTGAGTCCATCAAAGTAGATTTCCCAAGTCCTGTTTCACCTGAAAATTAGATGTACAACACTTTCAGTAAGAAAACATGTATTTCTATAAGTCCTTGTAAAACTGATAAACCATAAGACACAATTATTACCGATGCATAATATGTTAAACACAAATCCATTCTGCACTGACTTATTTACCAGCTGATCTGGAAGACTATCGAAACCAACATGGCCCGACAGTTTCAAGTTGCGAATGCTAGCCTCAACCTAAAACAGTATAAGAGAAAGCAGTGAGTACTGTGAATATGGTTTCAAAATGTAGGATCTTTAATCTGATGTCTGTAGGCTATGGGAGTTATATATGCCTACCCAGACACTGTAAAATTAAGAGACTTTGCTTCATTGTGAAACATGTCTAAAATTAAAGGTTACATTTGTTAACTGGAGTATTTAATCGGAAATTTGTTTGAATAGAACTACATCAATAATTCACCAACTACTAATACGAAATTTAAAAGTGCAACAATATTGTAGTAGTTTTACGCTCTTAGTTTCTTCCTCTTTCGCAATTACAAATACGGGAATATTAACTCGTAATACATGAGTGACATTTTAAGAGTGTTAAGTGCGCTATATGTACAATCCGGCTATGTTTAATAATACAGTGTATTTATCATATAGTGAATCTAAAACGCACAGTACTCATGTCAAAGTGTACCGCCCTGCACCTGGAAGCGCTCATTGTCAACACAAAGATTAAATACAAATATATTTGATCACATAATCAGTCATATCATAATTATTTTTTGTAATGAAATGTAAATATTTAAGGCTTTAAGTAAGTTTATGTAAATATTATGACGTACCCGACTCCTTTCAACATCAACGGCAGCCATTTTACCTCTTCTTCTCTGATAGGATTTAGTGAGGAAGGTAGCTAAACACTACGAATGACTATGTATGGTTACATTTGTTTGCTAATATAAAAATATTCTGAATAGTGAGAAAAACAAAATCTTTTTATGTATCAATAGAAGGGACAAATGAAACAGAAATTGTAATTAGTTTTTGAGTTATGAAGTTGGGACAACATTGTATCCATTTCCTCTTTATGTCCAATGAGATCTTGAAAATCGGATTGGTACTTCTGGAATGCATGCCATACGCCTTCACACTGGAGTAACCAGCTCGGTTGGTTTTCGTTATTCTATAGAATTTATAGTTTAAAATTATGAAAGTTAACATGACAATGTCGTAATTACGATTTTCAGAGTTTTGGCGTGCACAAATGTCAGTAGCACATGAGACGGGAAGAATGTATAAGACGTAGTATATTATAACTACTCTCATACACTCAAGGATCTAATAGCATGTAAACGAAAGCATTCATTTCGGTGTGTCATGAATGTGAAGCATGTTGTTGGTAACACTGCCACATGAGTTTCCAACATGGCAGTTGTGTTCGCGTATTGTGATCATGTGATGTGGATAAAACCGTGTTTAGTCTAAATGTAATGTGATTGTGGTGAACATTCATTGTTGTGGAAGCTATTAATTTTCTCGTAAACAATGACGGACCTTCAGAATCCGCCCATTAGTGAAATAAAAAGACCTGAAGAGGTAGTGAGAATGGCAATGAACGACAGCTTGAAATTTGCCGTCCTCATCGGCCTGATCGAGGTGGGACAGGTGTCTAACCGCGAAGTTGTAAACACCGTGCTGCATTTGGTAAGTACAAGAAGAATGCATAATTTAATTTTGGATGTCTTGTTTCTGGTTGCTGTACATACGAACTGAAAGTTTGATAAATAGGTTCGTTTTCAAGTGCTGTCAGGACTTTGATATGTAGTGTTTGAAAAAGTTGCCATTAATATACCTGTTTATTAAGCATTTATGTTGAACATTGTCAGAGGGCTGGTCACTCACTACTCACAAATGCATACTTCAAGACCAAGAAACTTCCGAAAACCCACAACCGGGTTGTAGAGCCAAGAAACAACAACGACAACAACTGTTGAACATTGACTGTTTGTAGTTTTGAGGTATGAATGAAATACATTAGCTTTTATTGTGTCAGTCTCCATTGTTGTACTGCCGTTAACTGTGTGTGTGTGTGTGTGTGTGTGTGATTTGTTGACATGAGCATACCCTGCCCTTCACATCAGTTCAAGAATAGAATGAAATTTATTTACATTTCATAGATCCTTCACAGCCCCATGCTAAGTGAAGGATGTCAAACATGTCACAGCACAAATATGATACTTCTTTCTAATCCAAATATATATTGCAATGACAGTAATTTACGGTTAACTACAGTATTACCGCAAAATTAATTACACAGAAAAGCATAACCACTATTGCTTACATGTATTTATATTAGCTGAAAATTTTTGGTTGAGGTATATTCTTCTGTGGAGTACAAGGAGTGAGATGGGAGACATTCTTTTCATGATGGCTTCAGACTTTCAGTAGTTGGAGGGAATATTATTGAATAGCTTAATTCCAGTATATTAAACTCCTCTTTGATATTTATTGAGACTAGTGGCACATGAAGGTTATATCTGTATCTTGTACATATGTTGTGGATATCTGAGTGTGTTTGAAATTTTTCAATGTTATCCGCTACAAATTATAATGAGAGGAAAAATTTGCTGGCTAATGGAAGAATATTGGATTTTTTAAACAGTTCCCTACATGAGGCTGTCCTTTTAGTGCCTGTCTTTATTCTAATAATATTCTTTTAAATGTAAATTACTTTTATGCTGTCCATTGAGTTTCTGCAGAAAATTATTCCATGTGACATGATCGAATGGAAGTAAGCAAAGCAGACTAATTTTAAAGCTTCTGTTTTCATGAGTGATGTGACAGTCCTCATAGCAAAGTATGCTGAGCATAGTTTAGTGAATATGTGTTTTCCAGTTTAAGTTATTGTCAATTTGTTAGCCAATAAATTTAGTTGTTTCTGCTTCGTCAATTGTTCTGTCCTAATACTCTTGGCACTTTTTTTTTGTAGTACAAAATTTCAATAAATTTGTTTTGCCAAAGTTTAATGTGAGTCTATTGGCATTAATCCATTTGTTCAAGCTAGCAAACACATCATTAATGCAAATTAGAAAACATTCAAGTTTTGGTTTTGAAATAATAATTTTAGTATCATCTGCAAAAGTATCGGTGTAGACTGAGAGTTAATGGTTGGTAGTAAATTATTGATATATATGATGGGGACCAAGTATTGAACCATAGCTGTTGGAAGTCTGATCACATCTTTAATCCCTTTCTACACATTGGTGATATATGATTATTTCTTAACTCAGCTTAAATTTTGTTTACCCATGATATTTTTTTTTATTTTAGAGGTGGAGTTTTTTAAGCATGCAAGTTAATACTGTATTTTAAGAAGTGGCATTAACTGCATTCCCTTATCTGTGCCTCATATCAGAGGTGCTACTTATTTCTTGGAGGCTTGGTGTGTGTTATGAGGATAACTTTACTGGTGGTAATGTGATAACAGCGTGATGCCATTCAGTGAGAATATTTTATCTTATCTTTTTTTTGGTTAAAAAGCTAAGATTAAGGATGGTACAGATATAATTTTAAACTTTTTTCTGAATATGAAAGTTTTAAAATGATTGAATCAAAGAGTATATTTTATAGGTGGAACATATGATGTGAATGGAGAAATAAGAAATTCACACAGCATTTGGTCTGAAGAATACTACTTTGAGTACACATGTGTGTATAATATTAAAATGGAATTTGGAGAGTTGGGTTGCAGGGATGTGAACCGGATTGAATAACTCAGAATGGTGTCTAGTGGTGGGTTTTTGTGATGAACCTGTGTATTGCATAACAACAGGTAATGTCTTTAACAAGTGAATGTTTATTTATTTATTGAGGAAGGAGGTAGTTTAACCATTATTCCAACTGCATATAGCTTGGTTACAATAGCTGCCAGCAATATTGGTTATTTTGCAAGAAGTAAACTATATTGTATAACAGTGTTCCTCATTTTGAATCATATAAATATATGGCCGGTCACAGCGGCTGTGTGGTCTGAGGCCGTGGACCTTGAGTGCTTGGACACTGGGACTGGATTCGAATCCCAATCAAAGCTGATGTTTGTCTACGTCTTTCTGTATTGTGCTGTCCTTTGTACAGGTAGAGATCGTGCGACGGCTGATCACTCATCCAAGGAGTCCTGCCAAATTTATAAATAGATTAAGTAACCTCCAAAAGAGGCAGCCAAGACCCACATCAGGCTGCAGAGCTATAGATGGTGATGATGATGTAAATATATGATGTCATGTTTCTTGAAACCACTTGCACATTTCTGTGCATTTGGTAATTTAAATAATTGATTCCGTAACATTTTTAATAGATTCTTTGTTAGGCATTTTTTGAAGAAAATTGTTATGTGAAGGTTGTGTACATTTTTCATCTCTATGCTTGTATGCTTATGTCCATGCTTTTAGAGGACTTGACTGATACTGACCTCTGGTGGCTGCAGAAGTTAGGGAGTGGCTGTTGGCAAGTAAATGAACAACAGACACCTTTGTTGTGGAGAGATTTAATCATGGCGATCTGTGTTTGGAAGTTAAGAATGAATCCAAGTCAAAATCTTTAAACAGGTTTTTAGCTTCAGATAACTTCGATGATAATGTGGACATCAGTAGCGCCCCCCCCCCCCCCCCCCCCCCCCCCTACTACCATCCTTCTGTCAGTGGAGTTATTCTCCATATATTATGTCTTGGGGTGCTTAATAAGTACCAGGGAAGTATTGTACACCACTCTCATTCAATTCAGTTCCACACATGAAACTACTTAGACTTTGTATAAGAACTGGTGACAGGCTCTTGTGAACGTGATGATAAAACTTTTAGTTCCATAACAAAGTGGAAAATTTTTTGACTTGCTGAAGTCCTTCCAGCTTCTCAAGAATGACTGTTCCGTTAAGTTAATTGGTTAGTTGTTCACGTGTTTCAACTCTGATGTCACTTTAAAGTTCTGAATTAAATGCATGGTAGGTTTGCCCAGAAATGTCTGTTTGGTCCAGATTAGTCCAATAGAAGCCCTACCTTATCTGTGGGTATTTTGTTAAATGTGCACAGAATCCAAATGTGTTCCTTTTGAATTGTTTGTGGGAAATGTATTCATATTTGGTTTGAGAATAGGAAATGTTAATGTATACTTTAATTTTTTCATTTATTTGCTGGTAGATTACATAAATATACATGTATATACACACATGGAATTTACGCTGTGGTAGGTCCAGGCCAACGCCTTCCAGTGCATGGAATGCAACATGTCCTGAACACTGTAGCCACATGTGGATGGACATTGATGTGCATGATGATACCCTTCATGAACATACCAGGACACTGTCTCTTGATGGTGGTGCGAAGGTCTTGGAGGATCCCACAGCGGAGCTGTTCAGCTGCTCTCAAGAGGGAACTAAAGGGCTATAGTTTCAGTTCAGATGAATATGTAAAGGGTGATGGTGCAGTGATTCCAGTGGCAGCCCAGGGAGTCCTTTGTATAGGGGTCCATTAGTTGGCACATCAGTGGGATTTCATGTTTGAAGTATCTACTGCCATATGTTTAATTGCTTGGGATTGTGTGTTACCACACATGGTCGTCATGTTGATATTGTTATTAGTACGGAATTCATGTTTTGAACTTCCAGTGACGTGGTGTTTGTGCCATCTTTCAAGAAATGGGGCATTCACCCGTCTTACCGACTCACCAACCGCAAGGTTGGTATCTAAATGAGGACATTTTATCGTATCTGTAAATGAATGTGTTAAAAATCATGCTAAATTAGGCCTTGGGCCAACTGTTCCAATTTTGCTCAGGGTTAATGTTGGGTTTATACGCTATTTGCTTCGGGTAACGCGTTAAGCAGGTGCGGAAGCCACTGTACAATCAGTAACAGAACCCACCGTAGAGTATCTCGCCCTTCCGGTTGTCGAAATAATTCTTATGTTAATGAGACGTTTCCCCGGGTTATACCTGTTAATTAGTGGCTTTGCAGCACAGCTTGAAGTCCATTATTTCTGTCTAAGTACGCACGAGCGTGGGGATTGCTGCTTTCGGTTTACGTCAGAGAAATTAATTTGTGGACGATCTCGGTGGTTTTGGGTCGCCTACAAAGTTATGTTGAAGGTTAGAATCCTGCCCGTGCTTGGGGTATCTGTACGATTTTTTTGTGTTCTGTGAAGATAAGTAGAGGCTAATCGATTATATGATGCTCGGTCTAAGGAGCCCTGCCGTGTTCGAATGGCAGCGATAAAATTCTGTAAGGCGGCTGTCTCCTGGGTTGTTGCGCCGTGTAGTCTGGTAGAAGTTTACCGACGTTTCAGAAGTCCTTGCTGCCTCCGTCATCAGGGCGATGAGACATCAACTTTGTTTTTTGTGCATAAGTGTAAATATTGCCGTTACGAAGTGTGTTCATTAACACCGGAGGGCGTTTCACTCGCATTACCACTTCTTCAGTATATACTGCCCAACAGAACAAGAAATAGCAGACAAACCCTGTCTTTATCCGCGACTGCAACATTTGTTCCAGCGATACAGCACATGTTTGGTTCCCGTAGAGAAGAAATATCCTACGAATCAATTATTTGTCAGAGCAAACAGTGCAGATTTATTGCTATTGTGTGTCGATGGTAACAGAAGAAAGGACAGTCAATTCCCTGTGAGTGCGACAGTGGACTAACGTCTCGTGGCTCTCGAATTTCTGCCGCTGAACCAACCGTTCGACATGAAAGCTCTGATTGCTATAAAGCAAGGGGTTGCGTGCGTTATTTTTAGTTCACGAGTCACACTTTTAACAAGTTTGTTGAAACGATTTTTCTGCGAGACGTACTTACAAGCAAAATACTTACTCTGTCATCCATCGGGCATCCTATGACCAGCGGATTTATTTAATAAAAAAGAAAACACATGCAGAACATTTTGTGGTAGACAAGCGATGTCATCTGTGTCACTTACGTTTTCCGATACGTGCCATTATAAAGAAAGAGCAGATGCTGTTAAAATAGTTAGTTTCTCTCATGCATGTCCCCTGTTTGACGCCTCTGTACAGCAGTCGTCTGATAGTTGAACGAGTTTCATGTTCTTTGATTCGTTAATGAAAGCAAAAGCCCTGCAGACATTACAACATTTATTTTTGTTTGACGATTATGTCTGTAGACAGAATTGACGTGGTTTTACGTAGATGTAAGTTTCCTGTTAGATTCTGAATGAACACGAATTATTATGAATGGATGAGATCTAGTGATTTGTTTAAAAAAAAAGTGGAATGATGTGTATTTTGTTATGGAATCAGTTTATAATCACATTGAGGAATCCGAATGCACTGGCTATTATAATCAGACGCTTCTGGCGACTGGGGGAGAGGCAACCTATAAATTCATTTCATTTTGACAGAATAAATTTGTTACTTCGATCTGGAAACTGATATATGACAGATCAGTCAACCGCCGGTTGCAAGGTTGTCCAAACAGGATTTGCCAGTTTTTCATTAATTGCAATATATTTATTTCTTTTCAGTTGTAGAATAAACACAAACATATTGCTGTTTTCAATGAAGTGCGAACTGAGGGTTGTATAAATGAGCTGTTAATGTAATTATCTCTATTATATCGTCAAGATTTGCTGACGGTCATAATTTGTTCATTACAAGTTATAGCTCGAAGAGAATAGTGAGGGAAGAGTTGCTAACTGAGTTATCAAACGGCCTCAGTTTTGTTCCCACAGATGGAGATACTAGGATTCGGACTTTTATAGCAGTAACAGTTAAAATGACGGTTCCGTATTTAATAAAGAAAACGATGTGAAGACTGTCTTTATGGATCTGAATCTGGATCTGCTGACGCGATGGCAGTCTGCAGAAATCTGTCGGGAGGTGCTGATAGTTTCTGCGCGAATTGGCAGCTTTCGCTAGAAGGAGTAAGTTCTGGACAGTGTGAAGGAGTTGGGAGAACCACCAACAGCGGTACATCACTTGTTCGCGTTGGTAGAAGGGTGATTTCCCACCCTGGTGAGAGATAATCGATAAACCCGACCCCACCGCTCTCTTTCTCTCTAGCTGAGCAAGGGGGGCCAGACAGCTCTGCTGTCGTTTCTGACTTCCGAGCTCCGTCCTCCATTTCGAGAAGAACGGCGTCTGATACTTCTGCGGGGATCGCAGTCGGGAAGTCAAGGGGAGCTCGAATATTTGCTTTGTCGCGTCTGTTAAAAATTTGGATTTGTAGCTTTGCTGCGCTGACAGGCGTAAAAGAAAAGTAGGCAACCGAGATTACTCTTCTGTTTGAAAAATGGAATTCATTTGTCTTCTGGGTTGTAGCCGACGTTTCATAAGTCCTTGCTGCCTCGTCCATCATAGCGAGGCAGAAAGGAGGATCTCTGCAACGGTAGACGTCAGTCAGACCACGCGGCGCTACAACCCAGAAGACCGTCATCTTCGTACTTGCCGCCGTCAAAACCTCAGATTCTGCAGAATCCATTTGTTTTGTTTATCGTCTATGTAACGATGCTTTACCAACTTAAGGTAGGATGGCAGAGTGATGAATCGGGAAGGAAATGGAAGCAAGTAGTGTTGAGTTTCGAAGTAGGGATCTTATGAATGCAAATTATGACTGCTAAGCTGACCATTGCGACTTTCGGAGTTTCATCCTCGCTCTTAATTGGCCCAGTTTTAGGGGCCGTGTGACCGCCGTGTTTCGTGCAGTCTTACTGACCGACCGGCTTCAAATTGACGGTTGGGATGTCTGCTTTTTTCCCAGGACCGCATTGAGACCGTGTCTGAGGTTCGACCGGTTCTCTTTCGGACGTGTTTCGAATAGTTGAAAGGTTTTGCAAATAACTCTTCACCTTTCCGTTGTTTGGTTTGCATTTCGGAACTCATTCTAGTCTGTTCTATATATTCTTACCCAGGGTTTGTCTGTGTTACTCTCTAGGTTTTATCTATTGTATTGACTGCCATTTCTAGCTTAGTCTTCATTTTACGCCTTGTAATCCTGGGGTCTCGGGTTCGATTCCCGGCGGTGCCCGAATTTATAACTTGTGTTGGGCAAGGCCGTGGTCTATGCAACACGGAGTTTTCCTCCGGGGGCTTCCCCGGTTTCTCCGTGGCATCCCAACAATTACTCCATTTACACACAGAAGAAGGCAATGGCAAACCACTTCTGGATCATCTGCCAAGAACGTATATGAACAGGTCCCAGTCCGAGAAAAGGATGGAAGGATCCTGTTCATATGGACCTTTTCGTCAGACAGAACACTAAATAAAAAAAATACGTACATGCAGGAACCATCCGACTTTTAAACTTTTATATTAGCCTGTATTCATATTATTAGATTAAATATAATACATATATCTTGTCGTAGATTCATAATCTTGTATATTCAGGACAGTTCCAGCTCTATTAAAACTTTAAACTTTCTGATGTGAATTACAAAAAAAAAGTATATCAAAATAAAAATTTTAACTTAAAAATCGTTCACGTAAGCTGGCTATCTTAATATGAATATGTAAAGGTCCAACTTTGTTAACTAAACCTATAATGATCTGTTTACTTTTAAAGTGTAAGCTTATTTAAATTTCGGGCAATTGTCTTCGTGCTACGTGGTGTTGACTGATGTTGCATGTACACTGATTTCGCCGTTTTATTGGAACAAGCGTCTTAACAATTATATTCTGAACTCTAAAACATACCACGGCAATGGAGAGTACAGTTTCTGTTAGAATTTAATGCCATCGTGTAACGTGGTTAAATTAAAACACTGGCCTACACATTAATTGCACAAAATGTATTATATAGTTTTTGAGTACAGTAACAGCTATTGGTGTATTAAGCACCTTATATTGCTGTGACAACACAGAACAATTAACTAATTTCTGTGTTTGACGAACGACATATGGGGTGGTAGCTTCTGGAGTTCAGCGCGTAACAGAATTGACAAATCCTTGTTCATAACTGCTGTTGCATATGCAGGGAAGGCGCCAGAAGGCTTCGAAAGTCTTGTCAGTGTGCTAATTACGGCTCGCAGGGCGTTCCCATAACTAGCCAGCGTGTCAGCGGTCGTATTCCCCTGACGTAACTTTTTTTCATGTGAATTCTATGCAGCTTTACTTTACCAGGCGGGGTTAAAGTAGGTATAGTAATTTGAAGAACTAGTAGATGTATGTTATTTTGACGTTTGAGATGTTTGACACATCTGAAACTCACTTGCTTCTCGTTTTTAAAATTATTCTGAATTTTGAAAATTTTCGAAAATTAAAATATTAATGATATTTTGCCAACTTTGGAATTTTTTTAAATTTTTTTTGAAAAAAAAATACTAGTTTCAAAAATTGGCAAAATATGTCTAAAAGTTGAACATTTTCGAAATTTTTGTAAAATTTAAACAAATTTTAAAACTTTTGAAAATTTTAAGTTTCCAAAATGGGCTAAGAGTTTCATGAAATTATAAGTTTTCGAAAATTTTCTGAATTAGAAAGATGACCTTCATGCGAGTCATGTTGGCAAGGGTTATGTATGTTAGGTTAGGTTATTATTCGAGTGCAGTGGGGTGCGTTTGAAGGGCTCGGTGCTGTGATTGTGTTACTCAACTCTTGTCTCTTCAGTACAGAGGACGTCAGCATGGCTTGCAGGGTGACGCAGAACAATGCGGGATTTGAATGAACTATCTTCACCGTCTTTGAGACCGTAGTATTCCTTTTGAAAGTTCGTATGCCTGCGTTGTAGGCCTAGTTAATGTGAGGTAAGTTCTGAATTGTTTAGGTAACGCATGATGGGCGTATTTTTTTCTTTCCTTCATCCCCTCCCCACTTCTTACCAGTTCGTATAGATTTGTCTTTCTTTCCGCAAAACGGTTGCAGTTCGTAGTCTTCAAGTTTTTGGATTGCATCAACGGGCTTCAGACCGCCGGGTTGTCTGACCGGCGTGAATGTATTGTTTTGATTGGTAAGAAACACTTCAGAGACCAAGGCGTTGGTGGGAATATGCAATTATATTGGGCAATCCTGTAGTAACAAGTAGAAACGTTGTCTAAAGGTACAATTTGGCTGCACGCGACAGAGAAATAACTCCTGAAATTATCTTCTTTTAATGATAAATGATTCTTTATTAACAGACAGAAAGATCCTTCTTCACGTCTGGTTTTGAATATTGAACTCATAGGTTTTCTTTGTTTCTTTCGCAACAAATAACACAGCAACACATCTTATTCTTATTATTCGAGTAACCTTTTTAGAAGCATTTTTGTACTCATTTTTCACAGAATATGTGCACGTATGTCTCAACGAAACAAAGAAAACAAACACTTTGCCGCATGTCTCGGTCGTCACCTCAAAAGTGTGTGGCGACAAGCTGCGATGTGTCCGTCTCCCGTCTCTGTCGCCTGCCTCGGTCGCTTGTCTCTGTCGCGTGCAGCCAAATTGTACCTTAATACTCTTGCTTTGAGGTCGTTTCCATTTCGGATGTAGCATTGGCGTGGGCCCGAATTGCAGTGCGTGGCGTTGCACGAGTGTCGTTGGTTTTTGTTGGCTCTGTGACTCATTTGAGGCCATCGTAACAGCAGGTGATGGCGACGTTCACGAGTGCGATAACGCATGCTAATCAGCAGAGGGGTCACAGCTAGGTTCTTGTGAAAGTACTTCCTGCCACAAAGCCAAATACCTATTCATCTATTGGCATATTAATTGCTGAGGTGTTAAACGAAATACACAGTTCATCATACGGACCTCTGTACATGCTAGCATGTGTTGTGAGAATGAGCAGGTCAACACCTTAAATTTGTTACTACAGGTACTGGATTTGAATATCTCCACTTTAATTACGGTATAGTACGTTAAGGTATGTTGCTATTTCTACTCTCCATACTTTTATCTATTCAACATTTGCAATAACATTCGATGCCATATAAACCGTGGAGTTTAAAAATGATATTTGAAGAAATTGGTGTAATGCACTTGAAAAGACATTGTAGAAAGCACAGTTGGTTCTGTCACTACATTCGCTTCCAGATGTAATTACCAGCTTTGCTATTATCGTGTGTTTAGAATGGTTTCGTAATTAAATGCATGCAATGTTGAGTAGGTAACCTGCAGGGAAGACGGGACACTACGCAAAACGTTATTAATTAAAGTGATTCTTAAGGAAATGGCGTTTGAAGGTGTGGCCTGGATTCATCTGGCTTATGGTAGTGTCCAGTGGTGGACGCTTAGTGAACAGAGTAATGAATCTTCGGTTCTGTAAAAGACGAGGTATTTCTTGACTTGCTGTGCGACTGTTAGCTTTTCAGGAAATGTCACGCTCCTTGAAGTTCACAGGTTTTCAGTTTTGGCTCGAACAGTGATGGGGAATCACGACCTTTTAGAAGAACGCTGTATCATCGCCATTGTCAGGGTTTACTTCCGGATCCATAATTCCGTTCATCGTTTCAGGAGCGTTCCCAAATTTCGTGTCCGTCACGTTCGTATTTTAATGTTTTATAATGCCTATAATTTCTTTTCTCCCAGGATTGTTAATCCTGATATGCACTGATCTAATCTCGTACGTAGTTTGTGATTTGTGTTCTGCGTCTTCGTTTCGTAGGGTATCGGCTATTGAGTCGTCGTCGGCACAGTGTCGAAACGCTGTCTGAGAAACTTGATGTTATTTTCCTTCTTCCTTCTCTCTTATTACGTGCATGCACAGAGTGTAACGAACTTCATCTCAAGCAACTTCTTAAGACAGCGGTTGATACAAAGTAGGAAAATAATCGAACTGCAATTGGTGGCGATGGAATAATGATATGTCGCGACGCTTATTCAAGTTCTTCATTGATTCGGGTCGTCAAGTTTTCCGACTCGACGTGGAATCGACCTGTTCTGTAGAGAAGACCTGAAAGTCCCTGGAGAAATGATTGACGTGTTTGCTCAATTAAGGAAATTTGTTGGTAGTTGGTTCCGTCGTCCTGCTGTCAGAAACGCGATAATAACAGGCCTGTATCGATGTGGCCTACTGCTCCAGTATTATGGTACTGGGGAACTCTGTCAAGTGGCCGAATGTTGATCTCGATGTTTCTATTCTGTCAAAGTAGTCTTATTTGCAGTGTATAATCAGGAGGTGTTATTTTATTACATTTCTCTGTACTGTCTGTTGAGATTTTAGCAGCAAACAGTCTTTAATATAGACTTTAATTGCGTAATATATATGTTTATTTTTTCTTGGTTTTTATTAGTTTTATGTATAGTTTTTAAGGTCGTGTCACAGCTTGGGGCGGTGTAAGCGGCCGGACTTCATTCCCGGGGAAGTCCGTGCAGAACTTTGCGGTGCAGAAAATGCCTCTAGGAGGATTTCTGGTTTTTCCTGCCAGTCACCATTCTCCTCCGGGTGGTTCCTACTATACTAGTCGTCGCCCCTGACCCTGAGCTGAGTGAGAGGCCCGACCAGCCAGCACGGTTTTACGAACTGTCCTTGGTCGGGGTTTCTTTCATCCGGCACTTCGCTGCGCTCTGAGTGATTAAGTTGACGGTATTGCTGTTTTATTTTGCTGTTCGAAATTATCTTCGCCTTGTCTTCACATCTTTGTACTTTAAAGTGAACTTGAAATTTGAATGAACCGCTATTTGGCCACATTCAGATGTTAGTATTACGATTTGTATTTCGAAACGGCCGTGACTTCGACCTTTCACGTTGGTCCTTTGGCGGACTTTGGTTGTTCCCTGCTCTGAAGCAGTTGATGCGGGATGCTACGCTGTTTTGTTCGTGTAATGACGGGTGATTCAGTCATGTGTAGTGACTGCGACATGGGGACTTACTGATAATAGTATCACCTGTTGGCCTGTTGACGAGACATGCCATCGATTTGCCGTCTTTGTGTCGCATCTGCCCTGCAGGTGGAGGGCGCCGGTGTTATTGTTGATAAGTACACGCGATCTGGCTTTTGTTATGCCCGTTCAGGATATTTCTACACCGATACGCAGTTACTCTGAAAGCGCACCAGACCTAAGGGCAGTTACAATGCAATGCACAAATGAAGCGTTTTGAAATATTAATGGCCTCAAAGAGATGCTTTATAGTCATTTTTAATCTTCGCTTTGTGATAAATACACTAATGGGAAGGCCCAGGAATGTCTTAAGTTGGGTTTGACTGGCCCAGGTTACATGGTCCAATGCTGGGATCCTGTCAGCACTATAATAAAGTATCGAGTTTAATGAAATGTGACGAATATCTTGGCCACATAAGCGACTATCAGGTTATAAAGGAAGGGTATGTTCCTTATGGTTCAGATTAATTGGCCGCTTCGAGATGGTTAGATGTGTTTGTGGCGTTGTAGTTAATATCTAATGTAATTGCTCAGGAGTACGCAGTGGAATGGAGAAACTTTTATAACGCAGAACTTTACAAATTATATGTAAGTTTTTGAGTTCAGAGTTTAGTATACCGTCAAAACTTTTCTGTTGGGAGTATCATGAGACATTTCAGCATTGGCTTTAAAGGGTATGTACAGGTACTTCGTATTTCTTTAAGCTTTATGCTGTCATCCTGTTCTCCGTATGTTTTGTATAAACGTCGCTTGCTTCGGGGTGTACACCATCCGAAACTGGGTCACCTGCCTCTGTGTTGCATGCAGACGGACTGAGGTATCGATTGGCGGAGGCCTGAGCCCCGTTGGGCGCCGTGACTCTCCTATTCCGTTTCATTCATGCTCTTATTTTCTCGTCCTGTGAGTTTTACATTATCGGGTAATTTGCATTAAGTGCATACCATGAATGAAAGTAGGAGGTCGTGTCTGTTCATACGCATATTTTATTATCTTAGAAATGCTGGATGGATTTTGACGATGTTTGGTACATACGTTCACAGTAGAAGATGTGCGAATTTAATTTTAGTTTGTATCGGTCCAGTATAACCCTCAATTTACGTGTAGTTTAAATTGAAAAGCAAATTTCATTAAGAAGTCTCATCTTAAAAACATTTAGTACTTGGTTTATCTTTTATTTCACGTATTTTAATGAGGTTATTCTTCATTGAAATAAGGAACAGAAATTTATGAAGTCTGTATTGTGATCAGCTTTGCCTGCAGCGCATTGGGAAAGTATGTGCACTTCCCTGGAATGAACTTTTCTGAACTTCTAGGCTCTTACTCGGATACAGAGCGGCTTTGGAGCGCATTTGGATGACATGCCGCTGACAAAACAAAATCTGTACGCAGTGTTTTTATAAGCCCATCGAAGATTCATAACTTTTATATTAATAATTGTATTTTTCAGTAAGAAATTCTGCAATATTTGTTAACCTTTGACGTCGAAGCTCGTCTCGGCAAGGTTTAAGAATTTAGTCCTTACCGAAAAGAAACCAGAACTGTACCATAACAGAGATAAACTTGGTAGTGCTGTGTAAGGGAATAATCGTTTATTACAGTGAGAATTATACGAACGCCATAATAAAGAATGACGAGTTTCTGACTGTTGTAGCAGCTGAGAAGAACACTTAAAATTTACTGGTCAGTATGGCCCAACTTTTACTTTTAAAATGCCTTTCTCACATTTAACTTGATTTTTTTAAACATATTTTATATTATATTAATGTTTATTAAAGGTTTTTAGCGAGATACGCCATTATAATTTGAGAAATGTGTACATGAATCACGACGAAATCCCTTACAAAATATTGAAATTTCAGTATTTCGCGAGTCACAGTTTGGGAAGTATTGCTCATAGTGTAAATAATTATAGTGCCACAAGTTGTTACATGCAAAATCTGATAAAATTAATTGCGGATAATCACGCAAAATCTAAAATCGATACTTACCGCCACTGACCTGTTGCGAATGCGCCTTGACATTAACAAGGTTCATTGATTACTGATTCACTGAAGGTTTGTGACATTGGTCGATTCATTACAGCGCAGTTATGTCGGGCTTTGGTCATTGTCTGGGGTACGAGCAGGGAGGTGGCCACGGTTGTGCTCCCGTCTCAGGGCGATTAACGTCAAGTCTTCAGATTATGCTGAGTCACCTGTTCCAGACCTCTGCCCCATAACACAATAAAAAATGTGTGCCAAACAGATTTGTGTCTATAGACGGGAATTAAGAGGCTTATGGTGGGAATCCACGTGAGGAATTTATGTCAACTACTGTGATTAACTAACCTTGGTATTTGTTCATTCTTTCCAAGTAGTCTGTCCTGTAATTTAATTAATGTAGGTATTTTCAAGTGTTGCAACATATATACATTCCCTTTTATAACTTTGTAACCCTTCCAGTGGAGAAATTCTGGAGATAATTAATACATTAGCAGTCGCATTGTTCAGGAGTGGCTGAGTGGAAATACAGGCTGCTGCATTGTTATCAGAGCTGTCAGCGTATTGAGCGATGTTGGGACAACGTTAACGGAAGGAAAATGTTGACATAATTCTCATTTTTCTCTGTATAAGTGGTAACTATCCACTCTATTTCTTATAAGTAGTATTATGGGTTTTTGTTGTTATTGTCTTAATAATGACGTTTATTCCTCTGTTCCATGCACCATCCTGCGTTTCGATCTCCAGCTGTTCACTGTTAGTATGAGTGTGAGCGAAGAATACAGACCACAGTAGGCCTACTTACGTTGTGCTAGAGATCGCTGTCGAAAGTTGTGTTTTGTTTTTGGAACATGTGAATTACCAGTCAAGACCGCATTGAAGGCGCATGTGTGAGCCTATAGTTAACCTCCTTGGATTTTAAATATTGTTAGTAGGTTAGCGTAATTAGATTTGGTCTTTGTTGATTTGTAGGAGAACAGCTGACATTCATATTAACAAGAGTAGTTGATATGTGAATGTATGCAGTAAATTTGAGTCTTTTTTGTAACTGATTTACACCCCTAAAGTGAAATTGTACATATCTTACTAATTACTTCTGCGTTGTATGTGTTGTTAATGAGGTCAAAGTGATCTTTATCGAACACATTAGTTATTATCACAAGTTCCTCCACGTGGTCTTAAAAGCTTTAGTATTTTACCGACGCCTGAATTATATCCCCTTCCATCGTTGATGTTGATGTGATAATGAATACGTCATTGATTGAGACACCACCTCGCTACCCCCCACCGCCACTATTAAACTTAGCTAAGACATGACGACGTGGGGAATTTAACCAATCGATTTACAATTAGCTGAAGTATTGTCCCTTATTACGCCAATGGGTTTGGTATTAATTTATTTCCTCAGAGCGAATGGCGTGTCTGATGATAGATGGGTTAATTCATGCTGCAGAAACTTTCTAAATTTTCTGCTTTTTAATACTCCGTGTTATTGGTATAGGAACGCAATATGTCGGGCTGCGTATTGATGTATTTGAATAATTTTCTGTTCTTGTGTCCACCCCATCGCTCACACACGCGCGCCATTAATCCACCCTTTACTCACACTCTTTCCGTTAAACCATTTACCCATCCACTAACCCACTGACCCATGTCTCAGTACATCCATAAAAACTGCTCCGTCTGTCATGTCACCCACCTCGCATTCATCAATTGATTCACCCACAATCCGTGAACTCGGACACTTACTCACTCGAGCAGTTCATTAATTTATTAATTAAACAGTAGCTGCCGTGTGGCACCAATTTAATTTAATAATTATAAATCCACGCATCTGTTGAGAGAGACAGAAAACAGCGTATTAGCTGCACACACGAACAGATGACAACTGAACATCGAAAACTTCACAAGAAGTAAGTAAAGGCTATTCAGAGAAGGAAGGCGAGAAGATCTAAAGGAATTGTAGAAGGCAGAATTATCGAAGAAGAAGATACGGATTTGAAACTAAAGATAGAAAAGTTTAATTACATTAATGATACTTTAAAGAAAACATCGAGGAAGAAAGTAAGGAAACCCACAGACGTGAAATGTTTGTGAGTTTATGTCAGTGCCTTGTTTATTGTATGGAAGTTAATGTTGGATAATGCAGGAAAGAGAGAGAGAGAGAGAGAGATAAGTAGACTAAAGCAAATGAAATTAGATTTCTTAGAAGTGTTTGCTGGACGCAGGAGAGCAGATAAAAAGTGAAGACATTAATGAAGAGGTAAGTATATATGTTTTTACTTTAATGCTAATGAGAACGTAGACATCTGACTAGGAAGAAATGTCTAGACCACTCACAGAGTGTGTAAGGTACGGGAATATTAGCGTTGGTTAGGAATATCAACAAGGTTGCACGCTCGAGGAAGTAAAGACCCGAATTTGCAACAGAAATATGAAGGAAGAAGAATAATTAAGAGTTACCACTCACGAATTTAAACTCCAGGGCCAGTGATAGAGCACACGTGCCAGTGTCGATACCGCTGCCCACATTTCCTAACTTGTTAATTTTGTGGTTGGAAAACGTCAAGTCATGTGCACCAACCACTATTACTCATTCCTCAACGGTCTAATGCTTTTAGCATCAGAAACAAAGCTTCATACAAATTTCAGAAGTTATAACTCAGGAATGGTACCTGAGATTTATCAAGCGGAAATCTCGTACATTCTCCTCAGAAGTGAGGTTCACAATTGAGGCTGGGATAAAGGATTACATGCAGAAATACTGAATGGACTGCAATATTCACTGATTCATAATATTCAAGAGAGGAGCAGACATAACGGGGACCGTGGACTTGGCCGTATTATTTGTTTTCCAGCGCCTGCAAACCCGAGTGTTGGAAACGGACTGAAATTGCAATGCAGTCTGTGTGTACCTCTGGAAATACTGCCGAGTTATTTAACTTTTTTGGAATTGATATTCATTTATTACACACCTTTTGTTTTCGAAGCTAATGAAACTACGGACGGAGCCCGTGTTTTCGCTTGTGTTTCGTTAAATATTCACAGTAAAAAAGAAGCTGTCCCATTATACATCGTGTAGGTGCTTAGAGGGAGAGGAGTTATAGCTCCTTCTCAATCTTAACCTCGGCACTAGGTTGGGGTGAGTGGTTAGCATCACGCCCCGGCCGCACTTTACCCCCGGGCAGGGACCCGGGTACCCATTGGATAGGAGACTTGGTGGGCCCCAGAGCCGGCCTGGACGCAGAGGCTAGGGGGAACCCTGGTCATTCAGTCCGTAGGCAGTCGCTATACTGACTAAGCTACCCGGCTCCAAATATTCACCGTATGGGCATCTAAACTTTGTAGGTATTTTTGAAAAAAATAAGTACGGTTTAGGATTCATGTTAAACAAGGGTAAGTTCAGATTGGTATACTGTCTCTAGTAGTACGGTCAGTGCTCTTCGAAGGACGGTAACAAGATCAGGGTTGCGCAATGGATCCATCAGTGGTCTGAGTGCCAGGGGAGACCCAGTTTGCCTTTTCTCTCCCACCTCAGTTCAGTACCGATACAATTACCAAGGGTTACATTACGCATGTTAGAAAGGAATTACCAAGCGTCGCTGCGCCTGGTGTCTGGTTCGATTCGATAATCTGACAGGAGGTCGAATATGCTGAGGTGTTTAGTGGTTTTCCTCAGTCTTTCCAGGCAGATGTTGTGGTCGTGTCTCAGATATACCAAGCCGCTTCTGTAAACTTTTTCTATTTATCATGCCCATTCGGTGTTACATAACATTACATGATCTTCAGAAAAGTAAAAAAATATATCCGATTTACTCTGCAGCCTGTATTTAATATTTATATTTCAGAAATACTGCCACTTCAGCCACAAGTTAATGTGTAAATTTTGAAATTACATTCCTTTCTTTTTAATCAGTAAACTTGATCTGTGGGGACATTTCTAAAATTGTTTTTCATTTCGCGAACTTTTTGAACTCATTCCTTCACGCTGGTACCGGGAATTATTGTTTTCTCAAACAAGAAGTGGCGAAATATGGCCGTTCTCAGGCGTTTGCATCGTATTGTGCGATGAAAATGAACAGAAAAGTAAATCCAGAAAGTTTAATTAGCAATTACCGCCTGGTGTTTTCCTGATGTGGCGCTCTCGGGCTGAATAATATCACATTCATCCGAGTAAGATATATGTGCTGTATATATAAATCCATTTATGATACGGGAGGATGAGAGGAGAGGGAAGGATGCTCAAGGCAAGCATATTTTACGTCACCTTACAGCGACATCCCATCTCGTACCATTCGGATTACCTTACGGAGCCTGCGCCTGTTGATTGAACTGAGGTCTTGTGACCGAGTCCTTTTAACCTCTGAATTCATTAAAGGGACTGATTTAACTGGGGAGGAGGAGAAGGTAAAACTTCCCAAAGTAAAGAGGCTGAATGGAAGAGTTGGATTTGGTTCCTTGCTTTCATTTCTATGCATTTACGCCCTAAAATCGCTAGACTAAAATTTCTCTATGAAGGATATGTGGTTTTCTTTCGCGAGACAGGTGAATGGTCGATTTGCGCGCTGTTTTAAATTTTTCCTACTACTGGCAGCGAGGAAAACAATAGAATCGGTAGTGGCGGCTATCCAGGTCTTACTCTGATTTTCACTTAGTATCAATTCTTGGGATTTAACCCAATAAGTTTTGAATTCAAGGATAGTATCCTTATTTTTTAAGCAGTTGTTGCTTGAAAACATTGCTCAAGTAATAGATGCGCTGTTTGCAAGCGTTTGGAAAATGGGTGGTTCAGCAGCAGAGATGATTTTTGCTGGAGTTGTGAATGGGGAGAGATAAATAATCAAATACAGACGTAGGGTCGACCGAACCTTACAAAAACATTTTGTAGCTGTTGTGATTCTGCACCATGTTGGTCAGGCAGAGAGCGCCAAGGAGATAAAAAGAGATTGTGTGTGTGTGTGAGAGAGAGAGAGACAGACACAGACAGACATGAAACCGCTGCAAAGCAGAAGGGAGAAACAGATTTTCTAATGACAGTTTTCTGTGAAGATCTCCCAAGCAGCGTAGACATTTTGTTATGTAGATTAAATTTAAAAAAAAATTCTCATGGTTTTTTCAATTGGGGTCGAGATTAATGTGTTGGTTGGGGACAGAGCAGCGGTAAAGGATTTCGGATAAAAAGGAACTAGCGGATTTGGAAGAAGATTGAATTGCTGCATGTGGAAAGAGCGAATGCTACGCAGTTTTTTGAAGGAAATTAACGATCGGTGTACCGTAAGGAACACAGCGCGATCTTCTCGCGTATTCTGAAAGAGCGACCTACTATTCCTCCATCTTAGATATGTTTTGGATATAAACACAGTTAAATTCTGTGGTTTGTGTGGATCATGATTTTAACTTGGTTAGTTATTTGGCTGATATCAAGCAGGTTTACTAGTCAGTCAGCCAACTCTGTGATACAGAGGCTTCCTTCAAACGTTTCTTTGCTGTTTAAGAAATTCAATGCTTGTATGGAACTCAGACCCTCATCACAGTATTCGCAAAAGCTGGCTCGCCGTTGTATCCTACCCTGAGCTAGTGTAGGTAAGTTCAGTTCCTCATGCCCTGTTTAAGATCCGTCATAATATTACTCTTCCATCTATTCCTGTGTCTCCCAAGTGGTCACTTTACACTTGAGGAATTTTGTATACCGTTGTTTTATATTGTTCTAATTTCCTCATTCGTGCTTTGTTTCCTGTCCGTGTCACCTTTCATTATTTAATCTCTGTAATAATATTAATCTAAGAGTGTAAATTATGACGCTCCTGATTGCCTGTTTTGTGTAGTTGTATGGTATGCAATGCGATGTTAAAATGGCCCTGAATGACGTGAAATTCTTTGGAAGGACGTAGTCTTGGCCTGTTTTTAAGATTTTATCCCCGCATTAGCCTTGAAGGACTGAGGAAATTTACTAAAAATATTCGTATAAATAACCAGTAACCCGGCTGAGATTCAAACCCGTTATGTCCTGAGTGTTACCGTAAAAACGGACTTCGTAGTCCAGTCTCCTTATCGTCGATGCTGCTTTATGGAGCGTCGGTGTGCAGATGATCGAGTGAAATATGAAGGTTTCCTTTGTGTGTGTCAAAATTACGAAATGCCATGGCTGGAAACGTAATTCATTATGAGAGGAACATTAGAAGTTCCCAGGAACCCGCAAGTATTCGTGACACACCGACTGTCAGCGCATTGTCGCTGTTACGTGTCGCTGCCGCTCAAATTGGAGTGACGTTGCACTACCGTGGGCTCACATCTGTGACACGGAATTTGTCTTCGTGGTTAGGTCAAGACAAGAGCCGAATGTCGTATTTTGGAAGAATTTATGATTGCTTTAAAATTTTTTCTTGTACATCACATGAAATGTATTTGATTCGATCAGTCATCTTC
This sequence comes from Zootermopsis nevadensis, assembly GCF_977971745.1. NCBI lineage: Eukaryota > Metazoa > Arthropoda > Insecta > Blattodea > Termopsidae > Zootermopsis > Zootermopsis nevadensis. Next base: position 23,619,651 of record NW_028259154.1, on the reverse strand, counting down.
ATTTTCTTCTTACGATTTATTCATTTTCCACAGTTGATCACCTCAGCTTCATCGGTTTATGTTCCTTCATCAATGTATTAATGTACAACGGCAGCACTTTTTATTTGTCTTTTAACGTAATATCTGTGTTACACATTTTAGCAGCAAGTCCTTTGTATTTTTTCTGTTTTTCATTATTTCGTACCTGATTCCACCCAGTCAAGTTTTAAATGTTTCCTCTAAAAGATCGATTTATTTGAGTTGACAAGCTATCGCCGAATGTGGCGGTCTACTTCATTTTGGGCAAATACCGACTTCGGATTTCGGCGTGGCAGATCGAATTTCATGTCAAAAAATTTCTTTTGTGATATTCCTTAATCGTTACCTTAAATTAAGCATCTGTCCTCCTTCCACATAATTTCCAATTTATAGTTTACTTTCATCATACTATTTAACGCCATGGGCTGTAACCTGTGGAGCTGAAAGGCGTAATTAAATAATCCGAAACGTAGTCAGTGCAACCGATCATGTTAGCGAAGCGTTGTCGCGCAAAAATTGAATTCGGGAGGCATCTGGTTCGATACTTGGCCGTGCTACAGTCTACTGACTGAAGTTTTTCGATGTTTTTCTCATTGTCTCCAGGCAACGACTCCTAATGACTGTAGTTAGAGGAAGGTTGTAAATAAGGAGAGAATATTTCCTTGCGTCAACATATAAATACTTTCAAATACTGCATAACAAATAATTCAATTTGATCGGTTGAATACTGTTAACCAAAATTTATGTTTTCATACCATGAGTGTACTGAACAGTCCATATTTTCTCTCTCTTTGTACTGACGCCCCTGTGGGCTGATTCATTTTCATAACGCCAAAATCCATTTTCTTGTTTCTAAAGAGGGTTCCCATATCCATTTGCCCATCTCTGTACAAAGGAAAGTGTGCGTCGTAAATGGAGTTCCCTCTTCCCTGCGTCTTGGCTTTCCATTAGGGATTCGGTGTATCAAAGGAAAGTAAGTTCAAACAGGAGTCGTAAGATTGCAGGTGGTGTGATTGGAAAGGGAAATTTCTGCTTCTAGTGTGGCGTCCTGTGGGGTCCTGCCAAAGAATAAGGGGGATATAACAGCGCCTAAGACGATGAATCTGTACCTAATGGAATGATGAACTGAAAACACTTGGTTGTCAAATCTGGGTATTAAAACATTTCTTTGTCTGTGAATTTGCGCACTGAATTAAAATTGCACAGGTTTGTTTTTATATTGTAAAGATTTGTCTTCTGTCGCCGTAAAGGATCTGAAAAATTATTGATTCTCGGTTATATTATTATGATCGATGTGTAGACGCCACGGTTGGAGAATTGTAAATTAAGTTTATAGACCAATCTTAAAATAGGATTTAAATTTTAAAACAAACACGATACGTATTTCTTTCTTTTCTTTCGAATCCTGAAAAAGTCATCTTGTTTTGGTAAATAAAACTGATTGAACCATGATCGAAGCGTGTGTCGTGTTCAGTTTGTTCAAGGTTTAGAAGTCAAATGCTATTTCTGTCAAATAATTTATTATTTTGCTTGTTTCCGTCCATTCAGAACGTGTTTATGTACGAGAAATTTGATTGATCTGTTTTGACACACGATCCTAGCTAATGTGTGTGTCTAATACAATGTCATTGCATATCTGACTGACATTTAGTGATTTGAAACTGTTGGCTGTTAGTTTGATGGCGTACAGATATCCTCCGTTTGTCAGTTATCTGTTACTTATGTATGTTTATTCTACTACTTCTATGCTCTTCGGCCTTAAGAGAGAGAGAGAGGAACATCGTTATCTACTTTGAAGAATTTCGTCCCCATAAAACTTCCCTTTATTGAATCCATTTTTTCCCAATATTGCTTTATCTTTCGTGAACCATGATTCAAGATTGTATTAAGACACGATATATACATTTTTTTTCCCTTTCGACAAATTCCTACCATTCTCCACTCTACTTTGGAATTCTGTATGCAGAATTCTTACTCTGTAATATCTCGTCAGATTCACGGACCGATTTTCCGTTCAAGAAGTCTTAACTAAATGTCTGAACGACTCACTGCTTGAGAATTAATTTTGATTCTCCGCGTGGCATAGGACCTAGACCACCGTAGCTCATTAAGAATAATAATTATAATAAATTCGTTAGAATGTTCGTTTAATGGCTCATAGTAGTATATTATGCCAGTTAAATCTTGAATTTAAGGCGCACAAAGTCAGTATGGATTGCTGTTTCGAGTAATGACATCAGTATTGGTGTATTGAAAGGTGTGAGTGATTTACGATTGTTATATCAATTATAGATGTGTAATATTCACCCAATGGTGACGGAGGAATTAAGTAGAGACACTGGAGACGTGTGGGATGCATAGCACTTTTGGGTTCGAAAACTTCATGGAAGAGACCATTATTTATATATACTTAGGTGGGCATTTGATTTGGAAATTTATATTAGGTAATATTAGCATTAGAAGGTCCTTGGTGGAGGCTGCAAGGACCTCTGAAACGTTGGTAAATTGCTACCAGTCTACACAGCGATACAAATCAGACAGCCGTCTTCGTACTCACCGCCATGAAAACCTCAAATCGTACTAAGTATTAATTAATTTAAACTGGCTCAGGGTACCGTCCGACCTCAGAGGTTTCTGAATACGATAGTAATAAACTTAGGCGTTCTATTGTAAAGCATCTATCATCTACTCATGCAAATGATGTCCCATAGATGGTTACTTCTGGACATATTAGCTGATGCTGCGTTGTCTGAAGAAGTTACACTGCTTAGAGTGAGGAATTACACAGTGGTTATGAACAGTGATCGAGTAGGTTGTAGCAGCTAGAGCGCCTTAGTCTTGAAAGTGCCTGCTTGGTTCGAATCTCGAGCGTGTTAACGGCTACCCTGTCCAACTTTTCTTGGTTTTCTTTTGCATACTCAGAAATGGAATGCTGTTATTTCGGAGGGAAGGGGGATGTACCTGCTGTAAAACTCTACTTCCAATGTTTAAGTGGTTGTAAAGTACTACTTTGTTCAAGGAGTTCGAATACGCTCTTGGCGAAGAGAGGTTGTAGACAGAAAGGCTTTGAAATGTCTCGTTCCTTTATGAATATATTTGAAGCGAGCTAATATGATAATAGAGTTTTGTGATAATTCTAACGTATTCACCAGCAGAATGAGTGATTCAGTGTCGGGAAACGATCTTTAATAGCTCTTTAACAGTTCGTAATTGGCGTTAAAACAATAAAGGAAATAATGTATTTTATACGAGACTGTATTTATATAGCTCTGGGTAGGATCAATGCCCGCCAGCGACTGAGCTACTAGTAGCTTCCTATGGCCATGGCTAGTTTTGTTGATATTTTGCATACCTGAGTGGTTTGCATGTTAATATTTTGCCGATAAACTCTTTGTATGATTAAGCTAATCGCATTAGGCCTACTAATATCACACTTCGAAAGTCTGAATATATATTTCTGTATTTCTTTAAATATACACCATATCACAACATGTTTTCAATAAAAATTGTAGATATTAACGTTTTGTAGGGGAAAGTAAAATGTCGTATGAAACCCAAAATCGTACCACTGCTAATGTAAGGAGAACTACTGCATCCCAGTGACCTAAGGAGTTTGTGTACTCCTACCACTGAACATAATTTTAAAAGATAAATACATTCAAATCTGCGTTCTGGCGTTCTCCGCGATAAATTGGTAGAGATTCCAGAACACGGAGGTGCTCTCAGGGTTCGCCACCACTGATGAAAGTTGTTAGTATGGTTTAATAATTCCATATTCGACGTCTGCGTGAACAAAGGGACTTTATTAGGGCCCCACTTAATATTCATGTAGTCGGCAATGAATTTTCTCTGCCGCTAACTTTACCGACCTCTCCATCATTTTCCCACTCACTACCTCAAGTGTCATTGGCGCAACACAACATCTGCTATTAATGGAGCATCGTTAAATAATTTAGCAGACCATGCACTGAGGCTTCGAGTGGTAAGCCAGGAATAACGTTGCTGATTGAGTTGATGATAGTGTATTTTATGCAGAAATAGAATATCGGCTGTTATATAATATGTGTCTAATATAGCTACAGGAAAGTTATTTATAAGTCAAATTTAGATTAATCATAACAAAATAATTATATTCGAATACCAAATCAACCATAGAAGAAAGTGACCATGCACATTTTGAGCATCCATCTACGTTCTGCATGCTCAAATAATTTATACCGAATTGTCTAACGTGGCTTAATTGTAGCCACTTTCTTGGTTCTCATCGTCTTTTATTTGTAAATTAATGTATTTCGATAATCAGTTCGATGTTCAAACGCGTCATTGTCGCGTTAACAAAAGCCAGTTTAGCTACGCAACGTACATACTTTATGTTCGGTCTTGTAATCCTGGAGTCTCTGGGTTCGATTCCCGACGGTGCCCGAATTTATAACTTGTGTTGGGCAAGGCCGTGGTCTAGGCAACACGGAGTTTTCCTCCGTGGCATCCCAACAATTACTCCATTCACACACAGAAGAAGGCAATGGCAAACCACTTCTGGATCATCTGCCAAGAACGTATATGAACAGGTCCCAGTCCGAGAAAAGGATGGAAGGATCCTGTTCATATGGACCTGTCGCCAGACAGAACACTAAATAAATATAAATAAATCTGTGAGAAAAGGAGAGAAGATAAAATTAATGAAGAATCCAAGATTTCTCAGTCGTCGGCATTGACATTTCTTTTTTCCTCGTCATGATGATAACTGTGAAGGAGAATTGCTCTCAAAAATATTCCATTCTGTAAGCTTGGTCGAATTAGGATTTATGTCGCCTGATGTGTGGAAGGAAGCTCGTGGAACAAGCACGGTAAGATAATGATACCTGATTAGGGAATTTATCGCATTAGGTTGCCGCTGTGTTAGAAATCTCGAAATTGCGGTGGGTCGCGATATCGATCAATGCCATCGTGCGGGATCGCTCATCCATCACCGCAGAACTACCTCGTGTTGTTGCGTTGCCACAGCTAGTTGTCACAATGCAGCGAATGTTTGTGCTGAAGTTGTGTTGCTCCAATGCGGCATCGTGTTGAAGGCTCGTTGACTGATGAGATTAGAATTAATCACCACGCACAGGTTAGCACTGGGGGAATTTACAGTTTTGTATGTTTTTACCGGGTGCTTAAAATTAACACATTTTTGGGAAGGTCATTCTTTTCTCTTCCCTCTGTCCACATGTTTGACCTCTGAAATTGTTCGACGGTTGTTAATTACATTTGATGTTCGAGGTCTAATCTGTAAAAATTGTACGAGTTTTATTTTAGCCTCTATCACTCCATTATACATCAACTTTAAGTGAAGTTCAAATCGAAATTATATATTTATATTTTAAACTGCCGGTCGAATGAAGTTTTCGTAGAAATCTACGACCTCTGTTTGAAAGTTCTCGATTGGCAGATTGGAACGAAAAGTAATATATTATTATTTGAATATTGTTAATATTTATTATTATTTTCTTATAATATTTGAACAGTAGATAGTAGTTAAGGCCTTAGGCGCCGGGGTGACAGTTTTAGAGAGGGCATTCGGAATGTTTGCAGTCCAGAAGCACATATTTGATGGCCATTCAAGGGCTGGTGTACAGACATTTTCTTTGTGTAATTATTTTCATTATCTGTAACCTATCGAACCATGTCGAAACCTGACCAGTCCTGTCGGAAAATTACGTGCCCGGATTACCCCCCCCCCCCCCCCCCCCCAACTTGTCCAGCCCTGTAAGATTTGAGGTTTTCACAGCGGTGAGTATGAAGATTTCTGTATTCTGGGTTGTTGCGCTGTGTAGTCTGGTCGATGTTAACCAACGTTTCAGAGGTCATACTGCCTCCATCATCAGGGCGATGAATGTTCAGACCTGTCGAAAACCGTCGTAATCTGAACAGTCTCGCCCCAACCCCTAAGTTCTGGCTTTTGATAAGATTTCTGGCTAGAAAGAGAGATGGGAAAATCGTTTCTCCAATATTTCCGCTGTACCACCGCGGGCACTGCACTGAACTCTTTGTGAAGGTGGCTGCCCAGTTCCTCGTGTAGCAAACCTTACGGAAGTTAAGTCTTTTATGTTCAGTGACGTTCGTAGTTACCAGCATGTGCATGTTTAACCCTCACGGACCACAGAAATTTATATTTGCAAATAATATTGTTATAAACTGCTTTCCAACGAAGACACTTCCATATTAGGGAATCCTCGTAGTTTCGATTGAAGTTAAATGGAACTTGACTTCCAGGTGCAGATGGTAAGGCGTTGAAATCGGGAGGCACGTGCATTTAGTAATCACAGTTCGTATTGAATACTTCCGGAGAAGTTGATTTGTCACTGACCCGGTCAAGAAATTCTCTGCTTTTTTGTATCACTGGAAGATTTGTTGCATGGCTTACTTGAGCCCACTACTGGACGTATCATATCCAGGTTATACGCACAGACCGTAGTTTCCGATGTGTTTTTTAATATTATCCTCTTTTCTACTCATTGATTTACCATGTTACCTATTCCTTTCAGGTTTTCTGACTGTAGTCTAGCACGAATTTTTCATTCTGTCCCATGCGTTCTGTTTAGCCTGCCCGCTCCTTGTTTTGATTACCGTAATGATATTTGTTAAAGAGCGTAAATCATGAAGCTTTTAATTTAATCTCACTCGTGTTTTGCTATCTCCGTAGTTGAAACATTGTTTTTAAATATTGTACTTATCAGTTCAACCATTCCTTTTGCTTTCGGCTTTGTGTCGATTTATTCAAGTGCAGCGGATGATGTACTGAACCTTGTAAACGCACAGATTATTTTTAAGCCTTTGAAGCCCGAAGCTCGTCTAAATTTTACATGTTTAAAAAATTCATTTTTAGCCACAAAGGAAACACAGCGTGCTTCCATGACAAAGAACAGGTGGCTGATGTTTTGGGATGTAATTTGTTTGTTTTGAGAAGCATACGAAACGCATGAATACACACTGGGGCAAAAATTCAGAGTTATTTAATGATAACAGCTGGTGGTACATGTAGTTACTACTGCATTGTGCTTTAAAGGGCTGAATCACCACATTACAGGCCAGTTTTAAGGTTGGTCGGGCATGTTTACTCGTTTCGTGAGAACAGAGAAAATTACAGGACATTTAATGATTTTAAATTATATATGGATGGAAGCGGTTGTGACCTGATTTATGGCACTGTTCCAAAATATGTCTAGAATGACTGAGAAAATTCACGAAAGGCCTAAGCCAGGTTCCTGACCGAGATTTGAACCCGTGACCTGACGAGTATGAAGCAGTGCTTGGTCGCTAACCCTCTCTCCGTCGAGTCATAAAATTCATATCACCAAAGGGACACTGACGCTGTCCGCTGCGCACAATGTAGAGTGATTTGTATTGCTTTCCGCAAACTGCAGCGGAGGTACGTTATCATATGTATAATGATAAAACTGTCCAATATTCCGTAACGTGGGGATTGAATTAACGAACGGTAGACTGGATGAAATGTTGCATAGCATGAAACATATTACTGCGAGATTATTCGCACAGTTTGCAGTTTCTTTTAAATTTTTTTGGAAGATTTTGAGTAACGCTGTATTGTTGTTCACATATTTTAAAAAGATAACAAGACGGTGACAACTGTTGTGCTCCTGTGTTTTGTTACCTTCTACATCGGCTGTACGAAACGTAACATTACGAAGGGGTAGGTGTATAGACATCCTGCAGTGCACGTAAATCAAACATTATGCCTACAGGAAGTCAACATGTGTTCTGCTTTCGAATAATGAAAATATCCAAATGATATTTTAAAGACTGAAAAATACAACACCATAATTGCGTAATTGCGTTTTCCTTTGTACAGATGTGAAACTTGGTCTGTCATTTTAAGGGATGAGATTATTGGTGTTTAAGAACAAAATGTGGAAGAGAATATGTGGACGTATGAGGGAGGTAGAAAGGTGGTGTTTCGCAACCTTCAATCTCCAATTTTTAAAAATCCGTTTTAGTATTATCAATAAAATGATTAATGAAATGACATTCAGTGTCTCGTGCATTTTTTGATATTGATACTAAAAAAAATATTGTTTGTTTTTACGAATCGGAAAGGTACGGTAATGTAAAATATATTGTACGTTAAAAGTTTTCATTTGGCTTGATATCTGGCTAATATTTAACTTTTCAAGGAGTCTTGTGCTGAGCGCTTTCCAAGATACTTCACATGAAGATATCACTGCTGTTCTTTGTGCTCTTGAAGTCACTGATAATGGCAGATTCTATCGATTTCTTAGCACTGTGCAGCGGTGAGTAAATAGAAATGGAGTTAGGTGCTGAAGAGACTTTACTGATTGGAGGGTGAAGCTGCCATTTGCTATGGGGCCGGATGAGTGGGTTAAGGAAATTCTCAACCGCATTTCGGCTTTAAATCGTTGCTGAAGACATGGGAAATGCGAGCGGTATCATGTCCTCGTGCAAGAAGACCGTCTTCTGGGATGTTGCCGCCGTGTAGTCTGGTAGATACTGGTCGACGTTTTAGAGGAGCTTACTGCCTCCACTGTCAGGGTTTCAGCCACAGGAATGCGGTCAACACCATCACCCTATGTTTAGGACCAGTTTCGGTATTATCCTTCCACATTTGCCAAAGCGTTTCACATGCTGACTATAATAATGTTCAGCGAAGAGTATAATTGCAGTTTTCCCTTCTGGTTCATTTGGTGTGAATGTTTTTTTTTTTGTTTCGAGGTGGAAACCTTTTCAGTGTTAGAGACAGTTCCCGAAAAATCTTTCAGGGCTTCGCGAATAGCAGTCCGGGAACCAAGGAACGGAATAAACTCATAAAATATGCCAGGTTTCTCCAGCAGCTACGTTGCGGTTTCTTGGGTACCAGGGGGCTTGCCAGCTGCCAGTCTCGAATATACCGGCGCTGTCCACGCTTCTTGATAATTTAAGTTGACTTGCGACCTTTTGCTAGTGTCTCTCCTCTTTTGCTATTGCAGGCAAGAGTGCGGTAAGTGTAACTTCGAGACTTATGGATGATACTTCAAATAGGTTCTTACTGCCTCCATCATCACTCCACCCTGATGATGGAGACAGTACGTACTTCTGAAATGTCGGTCAGTGTGACTTCATGGCGCAACGTTACAGAAAACAGTCATCTTTAGCAAAGAACACGTTTGCAAAATATGAGCGAATTGAAATCATGAGGAAAATTCTCGTCTGATTAAATGCGTCTAGTCTGGCAGACAGGAATGAAACTGCCGTCTATAATTAACTTACTACATTTACTTTCGTTATTTAAATTGTCAAACTATATTAGTGATTGAACGTATACATATTTTCCTTCAACAGAATTGTGAAACAAATAGTACGATTAGTCTCCGGAGATTGTTGTTGTTAAACAGATCCGGATTGCACTCACAATTGCAAGGGCTGTTATTTTTTCTTGCCTTTGAGATACGTCATTGTTCCGTTAAGTAAAAGCATTCGGTGTCCTGGGTAAAGGAGACCCTGGTGTACAACGCGCCTTCAAAACTACATTCAGAACCCCAACACACCTTTGCAGCAGGCGACACTCCTGTATAGCCTTCGGTCTCTCGATTGATTTTATCACTTTGCCTGCATGTCCGTCCTCTGCTTCTGGAAGATTGAGGGAAATTTCTGAAATAACGAAGTAGGAGATTCTTTTGATATTCTTGTCTTCCCGTGTAATCTCGTTAGACCTTTTTTATATTCTCTCAGGAGAACGTCTAAGATTAAGCACAGCTTCTTTTTCTGAGCTTAGTGTATGTCAGGGTTTAGCAGTAACTTTTACTGATTACAGTTGCTGAAAGTGGTCAAAAACTCTTAAATAGCTGTCACAGTTGCCTACGTTATATAGGGTCTGTCATACCAGAGGCATGAAGTAACGCAGGTAATAATTACTGTATCACAGTTACATTAATGGATGGAATCAGAAAATGTTTCCATTTCCAAGCTACAAAATGAAACGGCCCAGAATTATTTAAAGAATGTGCGATCTTACGGGTACGGTCATCCAGCGTAGTGAGGATAGTGAAATCTAGGAGGCTTCGATGGGCTGGACATGTAGCTCGCATGGGGGGGGGGGTCCAGGGGTGCATACAGAATTTTGGTGGGAAATCCTTCTGGAAAACGACCGCTGGGCAGACGAAGAAGGAGATGGGATGATAATATCAAGATGGATCTTAGAGCGGTGGGCTGTGAGGGTGGTAAATGAATGGAGTTCGAACAGGATCATGACCGGTGGCGGGCTTTGGTGTTGTCGGTGTTGGACATCCGGGTTCTGCTACCAGGGAGTTATGTGTGATCTTATTCGAAGCGTTAACAATTGAAAGTTTAAAAATCTGGTGTGGGTTCACTGTTTTAGCGACCCTAGACGTTCTCCGAGCCGAGATTTTAACCTGGGATGTCCCGAATACGAAGGAGTGCTTTCCATCACACAAAGTTTCTTACAGAGGATTTGTGACTGTTGGGAAACCTTGCAGTTGTTTCATGGGCTGTATTACCAGTGATTTAAGAAAGAGTTATGTTACGAATGTTGGTTTCAGTACATGGCTGGCTGCTGGCTGATGGAGTCATTTTCAGCTGTAAGTGTTAATTGGGGGTTTACGGTTTTTGGAGTGCATTACTTTACAATTTGAGAAGGACAGGACGTGTAGGATGCGGTGATGTTAACGTATTTTGTGCGTAGGGCTACATCCTACACTGACAGGACATGTTACATTCGTAGTGACCACGCCTACGTAATGTGCGATGCTTTACGGAAGTGGCCGAGGATTTCAGTTGTCGCTCTTGGCTTTGATTTCCTCCCTGTTTAGTGGCATTTCCTGTCCACTGTGCTCTGAAAGTGTGTCAGCTAGTGACAATGGCGAAGCGTATGCTTTTTGGTCGAAAAAAAAAATGCCTGTGTTACAGGCACTCGCAGTTTACAATATTCATGTTAGGTGACCGTAAGGGCATGGCCGTGCAGATTTTAATACCAGTGGTACCTTCAGCAATTGTCTTTGTGTTAATGTCTTAAACATAAATTTCACAAATCGAGTTACAAAGATTCATCAGTTTGTTGTCTTTGGTTGTGTAACGTAGGCTTTCGGGGATGAGCCGATTTAAATGCCGTAGGTTTTTCAACGTTTCGGCATACAATGCAGTTGCTATTGTCAGGGTGAATGTGTTTGCGGGGTGGTTTAGGAAGCTTCATATAAAACTGGATGTGATTGACGGAACAGAGGATCGGATTGCTGTCAAATGAGGTCCTTTACGTCTAACTCGCTCCCTACCGCCCGCTTTATATACAGCTTCCTAAAAGCCCCCCCCCCCTCCCTCCCAACACATTCACCCTGATGATGACAACTGCATTGTATGCCGAAACGTTGGAAAACCTACAGCATTCGATCCGTCTCATCCTCAACAACCTAAGTAATACGTTGAGCTCCTGCCTCCAGAGCCTAAGGATAAGACTTTTTCTCTGCTGATAATGCCAGGTGGCTTGTTATGATTATAAAGGCTAATTGATTCTGGAACATCGCGCCCTTTAGACACTAGGTGGCCCTCCTTCCTTCGTCGATGGATCGGCCCGTCGCAAGGCTACTGCTTAATAAAAAAAACATGTAGAAACGGGCGTATCGCCATCCGTTTGTACTACGAACACAACCGAGCATTGCAGCTGAGATAATGATTACGTCGTTAAATAAACCACAAATTGGCCAAAATGGACACTGAACTTTGTGGTGTCTGCATTATACGTAACCTTACAGCAATCCATCTGTATTCATTATATGATGTGTGCGCAGTCGCACATGACATGTCTGAGAAATATGTGTGCTACAAATCAGAATTCATCTTCCAAATGCTGTGTACCGTAGATCCACCATTATTTTGGTATGAATGGAAGTCCGTGGACTAATTTTTTTAATCAGATTTGCTACAGCCTACTGTTCTATCTCTCTGTCCGTAGGATGGCATTTCCCCGGGGTGATATGTTTGCATTTCATGTGGTCTTGTTACACATGATGAGGGTGGTTGGGAGGGTTGCTGGACGAACATGGAGCTGGAAATTGTATCCGGTTCACTGGTAAGGCGTGCGAGTAAAGAGCACATAGGGAGTTTATTCGATGGGATAGATTTGTGTGCATTTGAGTTTCTGAATTCCCGTCAGAGGCGTCCATGGACTGGAGTTTTCTATTACATTTCCAGACAAGTCCTTGTTAGCTTAAGAATAGTAAGTAATGTTATGCGAATCATTTCGGGAGTAATTATCTTCAAGCTGGTGAGAATCCTAGCTGCAAATTATATTTAAAAATTAAAAGTTTCGTGTTTTCTACTCTTCGGCGACTTGTATGGAAGCATTATTTTACGTTTTATACCAAAAGATGCGGTCGTGTGGTTAGAACTCCTGCTTCGTATTTGGGAGGTTCCGAGTTTAAATCATGGCCCGGAGACATATTACCCTGACTGAAATTTCGTGGTTTTCCTCAGTCCCTCCAGGCAGATGCCGGAATAGTTGTATATCTTTCAGGCTACTACAGCTATCTTACATATCACTTCCAATGTACGTATTATTAATACAACCGTTTGACGTTGTATGGCCTGTGCTGTTGACAACGTTTTAAATAAACCACAAATGACAATGTTTTTGTTTTTTATGTACGCAGTATGTACACTACAGTACATCAGTCAGAATAATGGGTCCTAGGGCCGAGAACCAACCCCGAAGCTTCAGTCTGCTGAGTGTTGGATTCTATTACTTTGTTAATGTTTTGATAAACGCACGTAACAAATGGGAAATGAATGGCTTCTATCATATTATTTGATCACGTTGGTCTCAGACTTTATTTTAGCTATAGTAATCGTAGTTCGTAGCGAACAAAGGACCCAGTTGATAGCGACGAATTACTAGCGAGAGATTTCCATTGTCACTAATATGTAACTTTGGGCATTATGCCGAAGAACGGAAATTAATATCTAGAACTGTCTCTTCTCTGTGTGGAAACCGCTGTAAGATTCGAAGTTCATAATGTAATCCACAGCTGTACGTGGTGGGAATCGAAGTAGTTTTCATATTCTTTCTGTTTTGTTGCATTTAACTTATTTATTTAGTGTTCTGTCTGACGACAGGTCCATATGAACAGGATTCTTCCATCCTTTTCTCGGACTGGGACCTGTTCATATACGTTCTTGGCAGATGATCCAGAAGTGGTTTGCCATTGCCTTCTTCTGTGTGTGAATGGAGTAATTGTTGGGATGCCACGGAGGAAAACTCCGTGTTGCCTAGACCACGGCCTTGCCCAACACAAGTTATAAATTCGGGCACCGCCGGGAGTCGAACCCGATAAACACAGTAATACATGTTTAAAATGCTGGGTAAAACTGAAAATCTGTACCGGTAGAATTCTGTTGTCTCAGAAAATAGCCTGTTGGCACAGTGGCTACTCTCAAATGTCGTGTGTTGGCCTATAAAATGTACCGCAGTCAATGAACAATGCCGAACAGAATATCGGTAGAGTTAATGAATCAGCTGTTGTAGGATTTGAGGTTTCGCAGCTGTGATTACGAAGATGGTTGTTTTCTGGGTTGTATCGCCGTGTGGTCTGGTAGAAGCCCTTGCGGTCTCAATCATCAGGGCGTCGGTAAACTTCTATCAGACTACACGGCGCTACAACACACAAGACAGACATCTTCGAATCATCTATTGCCACAGATCTTTGGGGAATTGTTAAATCGGTATTTCCGTCTTCATTTAAGTCGTCTTACGTCTCTCTCTCTTTTTTTTTTTTTTGGCTCTCACATACACATACCAAAATCCGTGTTTTCTCCCAAATTATTTGTTTAGGGAAATCAGAAAATGTAGAAGCGTATCATCTACGAAAATTACAAATATTATGGTCGTTAAATTGTAGTGCTGTATGCCTCTGTCTCTCTTGCCTGATGGTCTTCTATGTGCGTTTTCATCACCACTAATTGTCATTAATTCCCCGCTTTATGGCTTACACCCACGCGCATGGAATAATCCAGAGTAATGGATGTGGCAGGAAGTATTTCCACAAAACCGAAACGTAGGCTAGCAAGTCATCTCTTATCTAAAGCTGTGGATGGTTACGTGTGCACGTATTGGGCATTGAGATTCGTGATTTGAAAAATGTATTTTTGATAGAAAGATAACATCGTGAAGACCTGCCAGGAAATAGACTATGAAGCTTAATCCTAAAGAAATACAGTGCGATTGATTTTTATTTAATGACGTTTTTCATCTGCGTAACTTATTGGTTTTGAATAATATGATGACTGTCGATGATGAATTGTGAATCATGTTAAAGTGAGCAGTCATCGCATGTGTTATGATACCGTTTCAGAATTTGTGTAGGCGTGCTGAGGAAAACTGCGAGAACGGATTCAGGATAAACGGGCACTGCGATTAAATCAGAAAGCATAATGGAATTATACGCAGGACCAAGGATTAGCTCCTGTGAACATGGCAATGAACTTTCTGGTTCTGTAAAAAGGGTGGTGGTAATTATGTATACCAGCTGAACGACTGTTAACTTTTTCAAAAAGGACTGGAACTATTTTCCGTAAAATATGCGTGAAGGGACCGAGGAAAATCATTAGGATATCAGGTGTCATGTTGAGGATAGAACCTGGATCCTTCCAGATACGAAGGAGGATTGGTAACCAACGCAGTCCCGAAGTTTGGGTTCATGCAGATGGGTACAATCTAAGTAACACGATTTTATTTTTCGGAATTGTGAAATACGTTAAACTTGCTTGAGGAATGGAAAAGATGACAGTGAAAGGCGAAACGCGGGGAGATAGAGACAGCGAATTTGCTGTGTACAGGCAAACGTTTCACATTGAGGCAGATGTTTATGGCGTTTCCACGTAGCCATGAAAAGCATTCTATGCAGCGTGAAATAATGTTACGAGTACCGTGAATGTTTACACGTAGTTAAACTTCACAATGGCTGGGATGTTATGTTAATGTTGTTCTCTCGTTACAGTGAACCAGATTGTGTTTACGTCAGTCAAAACGAGGCACAAAATAATACAGTTGACTAAGAATACATTAATGAACTTCCCTGTTTTAATGTTTTGTCAGCATGGGAACTTAAGAGTAGTGAAATTATGCAGGGAAACAACGTGTTTATGGTCTCTTAAGTGACGTTTTCCTTTCGAGATTTCCGACCGCGACTTTGTAAGCATTTCTCAATGTCCAGTTCATTTCATCTTCCTTGATTTGATTGCTTTTATAAAGTTTAGGGATTACTGAGCTCCTCATTATGCCTTCTGTTATTTATTAACTTTTAATTACAGAAATTCTTGTTGATAAGATTGATTGCTGACTGAAGCGTTTTCCGACATGCAAGGGGATGGAATTTGTGTTGAAACAGCGTGTTTATGTCTTTAGCAATCGAATATAAAGATCAGTGAGGTGTTCAGTAAGGCAAAGAAAGCTTTGGTGGGACTAGGGCGTAAGGGCATAATTCGGCAAAATGCATCTGTCCGCTCCTTTGAATGCATGAACTGAGGTAGGACGGATACACGCACACAGCTCAACGGAACTTGTGGGATGATGGAGCTGTGGAAGGCAGGCGATGTGGGAGTGAGTGAACTAATACCATCGATTTTGTGACAATGATTGTAGACTTCGAATCCGGTCTCTCTTGTGAGGAGAAGTGACGTTGTAGGGAAACGGAAATTGTCTGAATGTCGCCGTCGACGGTTCCAGCTTCTGTCAGTTCTGTCGAATGTGTCAATTATTTCACTGAATGCATTTTGTTAAATGAAATTTTGATGTTATTTCTCCGTGTTAAAAGTTATCTGATAGGTCATGTAACATTGACGTCACGATATGGGGGTTTCTTTAGACAGTTATTATTGTTATTATTATTATTTCTTTTGCAGTTTTCAAAGTCTTCTCTAGAGCACCGTGGTTGAGTGGGCATTAGTTATGCTCGTATTGGGGATGTCACAACTAAAATTACCTGACAACTATCTTCACTTACTCATTTTTCATTTCACTAGGACGTGTATCGTGACAGAAATTCGAAGTGAATTACCTCCGGGGCACAACGAATTCTCCTAACTATGAAATCTTCATAATTTATGCACTTCGTCTAACAATATAATGAAGACTGGACCGAGAGATTCGAGCTGGGTGGGTCAGCAGAAGAAATGCGTGCAGTATTATCGCTTGTGAACTTTAAGAAACGAAGTCGAAGCCAGAGGACTAAGCTAATGTAAAGATAACTTCAGAGTGATGTAGACTTGTGAAGTTGCTCGGGGTTAACGGGGTTTTGTGAAAATCGTATTAACTTTCTGGTTGTATAAAAGACGGAAATTGTTTGACCAGCTGAGTAACATTGATATTTTCAAGAACTTGCACCATGAAATTCGGAGATTAGTGGCGGTGATTGGTGTGAGATCGGCTCGAGATGGAAGTGAGCGCTTGGTCATGCATTGTCGCATTCTGCTGCTCCGATATGTATCGATTGCATGCTGGTCCATATGTACATGGTGCAGATCCTTCATATGCGTAATTCGTATTGTGTAAGCCAGCGGCTTCCGAACGGTGTTCTTCGAAATCCAGGAGTTCCGGGCGAATATCCACGGACGTCGTTATGGCCGGCACACAGTGGCTGGCTACGGGACGTACTTCCCGACTTGCATTCCGACAGGGGTAGGATTATTCTCTTCGCACCCATACCTGTACCGGGTGTTTAGTCAACTTTAGACCACTTGGACTCCGTACGGAATGACGTACTGAATCCATGGAACAGAATCCTTGGTGCGCTGATAGTCGCTCAGCTACTCAATCCCCCCGTCTTTTATGAAACTGGACGTTCCATTTCCGTGTCCTCGTCTTTAATGCTTATTGTTCAATTGCGGATTTAGAAATGTATGCAAAAGCTGTCATTAGGTATCATGATTCGCGATAATTTCTTTCATCACGAAAGTGTGTGTCTGATTGTCCTACAATTAAAGGTTTCTAGGACATATCGTGATCGTAACCTTGATTTATCTGACTCTCGAATTGCGTAAACCGGCGTTGAAATTAAGATAATACGGTTTTATGACCCTGTTGACTGTGGGCCATGTGTTTAAATGTTGAAAGTTTTACCGAAAATGTTTTGACTTCGGCTTTTGTGTGCGTTTAAATGTTTGCTGAAAGAATGAGCACGACTATTTTTGAGTGATCCTGCACCCGCCGTTGATAATAATGATGCGGAGATATGTGACGCCTCGTGGATGACTGGAATGTTTTCGATTTTAGTGTCTCTCCGTACCACCGTTAGGTGGAAACAGTGCCCTGCTGGATATTTTACCCAGTTCTCCACAACTACCGAGAGATGGCAATATGGTCTCAGTTGTGCTCTGAAATCAATAGAAGGCGAGATTACGCAAACTTCCCCGCTTTAATTTTATGTTTACGCATTTGAAATTACGTCATAAAAGTATTCTCCAGGATTGGTTACCATGGTAATTTGAGTATTCATACGCAGAAGAGCAATTCGTCATCAGTCAAGCCGTGGATTATGCAAGATGATGTGACCCACAACAGCTGCTAATATAGGCTAGCTGTAGTGTGCTTTGCTAGTAAATACAGTAATTTCTAAGACCCGTTTGTGAGCATAGTTTCCATTACATAACCGAATATTTTAGCTCAGGCGTTATTTCGTCAGCGTATATTTTGGAGGCACTCGTTTCGAATACTTGTCGGTATACCGGCAACCCTGTTTCTGTCAGTTAAATAGGACATGAGGGCATGGCACATAATCATTGTCGCCTCTTTCGACATGTTGTTTGTATAACCCAGAAATAGACCATTCACATTTATTTCCAGTGTACTTAGTGTAGTCAATATTTCATCGTATTCAACTCTACTATATAATTTATGCGGTTGATACAGTGTACTTAAATAACTTGCGAATTAACTGTCTCAGTCCGTTATAATTCTCTGTAAACTTACATAATCTAAAATAGTTTATGTTTTTTCATGTGTTCATATTATCTTGGTATCGTAATGAAGTATTTTCTCTCTTTTCAGGTGAGTGGTTTCTCAGTTGATTCTTTCGGCGTTCGGGGAACAAACGCGGTGTGTAAGTAATAATGTCTTGTTGAATTTTAACTTCAGTCCGATTTAAGTTAGATAATGGGTTTTCACCTTTTTATGTGTAACACTGCAGTACCGTTGTGAAATTCATACAGCTATGTAACACGCTAATCCGAATACTGACAAGGATCCTGATGTGTTTGAAATTCACGCTGTTGCTGTAGCAGATTTCGACTTGACAAGATCGAATTCATTTAAATGTTTATTCGAAATCAGGTAAGATTTTGGATAAGAACGAGGGACTTCTTAAAGTCGCGATGCTTATTAAATTCCCCTTTCACAGTTGAAACGATGCTGTTACGTTGTGATATTGTAAAAATCTTCAGCTTGTCTTGCTGTTAATCGCTTCCTGCATTGTACGAATTGATGTTAGGGACCAGTGCGTTTGTTCTGTAACTGGTTTGCCACAGAATGCACAGAAGTGTCTCCTGTCGGGCTGCTGGAACAGTTTCCGAAGGTCAGTATAGACTTTCGGAATGCAGTTTCATCTGCACAGACTGATGGGAAGAAGTGTTTCCTGGCAACCGCAGAGAAGGTGTGTCGCTTATTTAAACCAGAACACACCTGACGTCTAACTGTACTCAACAAAGCCTTACCCCAAAACTAGTTAACTTATTTTATCTGCTAACTGGATCCTTAAAATCCGCGGTACGTGCTGTTCTTTGGAAGCAATTTTTGTTTCCTGATTACGATGTTTAGTAGAAGATGAAGAGTCGAAAGATTTGAGGCTTACGGTCGTGATCGCCTTTTTCTTCTTTCAAATGGACTGGTATTAAATTTAAGGGAAAAGTTATATAAGAACTTCTGACGTCAATTTTCCTTCCACTGTTCCCACCCCAGACTACCTTAAAGTTGTCAGAGTTAAGTTCAAAGTTTCTAACTGTCTCAGTGTTTTTAAATTTAAGACACAAAAAGTACTTCGTAGAAAATGTGTGTGTTGGTTTATGGCGTATTTTCATGCCAAAAGTGTTTCGTTAATTGCCTTCTCTCTCTCTCAGATGTCAGTTTGAAGATGAATTTCGGGTTACCGCTTTTTTTATCATTGTACATTTAAAAGAATCAGCTCAAAGAAAGTTGCATATTTTATTTGCAATAAGTTGCCATGTTGGTATAATTAATTGTAAGTTATTATGTAAAGCGAGGCATTTGGATGACCACAAATTACAAGTTGTTTGTATAGAGTTTTATGAAGTCGTTGACTGGTGGAAGGATACACACAGATGGACATGATAATACCACAAGCCTATCTCATAACGTACGGAAGTTTGACTAAAAAGGTTCGTTGTATGAACAGCATTTGCATTTGAGAAAGTATGTCTATAAATTAATATGTACAGCCAGTATAAATGTCTTTGATACCTTCCGGCTTACGCCTTTTATAATGATACGTTATAACCCGCTAGTCTGAACTAAGATACATTTATATGTCGTCTTTTAGCACAAATCTCCCATAAAATCGTGCACGCAGAATGCTTATGTGATATAAAATGTATTGTTTTCGTACTTCTTATTATGAAAAATTTGTTCCTATATAATTTGTATCGTGAGAAATATAAGAGGGAGATAACATACGCATTATAGTATCTGTAATTGGCAAAATGAGTTTTTGGAACAACATTTAATCTGCCTCCCTGACATTTATAAAAATCCATTAGATATTGTGCGAGGTGCAAATTTCGGGCTTTCACTTTTGTAAAAAGACGTTATTGGTTTTATTAATTGCGTTTAGAACATATAATAACTTCGTGTGTAAATTCGTTTGATCGTGTTTCGTTATAATCGGCATTTTCTCGTTACGATAAACAAAGAACTGCTCTGTAACAAACGATGTTCGGGTATGGTGATTAAAGTATTCGGGTTCTAATCATATCGGATGAAGTTCATTTCGAGATTACACGTTATGTAAACAGCAGGGGAATGCCCTAAGCAGTTGCATCAACGATGCACAATGATCTTGTAATCAATCAGATTACAGTTGCATTTAACTGAAATTGCAGCTCGGAAAACTAAAACTACAGGCTGATAAGGTTGAAGGTCATCGTTTGTAAGACGGTTATGAAGGATGATATCAAAAAGGGTTTTAAGAAAATAGGCTTTGTTAATTTAAATTAAATTTTGTTCTCCACTATTAATTCTTATGTTTTGTGTGATCGATGTTGAATTTTTCGGATTTTTACCACAGACGTCTTGATGTAATGGCGTAAATTCGAAATTAAATCCTTTACTTGCGTGTAAGTTGGCAACCATTGGAACTGGTGGAGACGGCCATGTTTCATTAGTTGTAAGTGTTTCGAGAGAGGAGATAACACTGAGGTTTGCGCCGGTTCTAATTTGCCTGTTGTCAGGGTTGCGGTCCCCTAGATGCTTTTCTTTTACCTGTTGGCGAGGTTAATTAAATATTCCGAGGAAGAACAGTTTTTGTTCGTTGTGCGCTTTAACTTGTTAATAGTTCGGTAGTTCCAGTACACTCTTAATGCGGTTTAATGCATTTAGGCCGTTTGTTGTAGTGTCTCACCACAGAAATCACCACAACAAACTGATAACAATAATAACACCTGTATTAGACACACGGAGCATAATTATTCTCGAGAAACTAGTCGCCCAAGTGGTCTAGTAATTCCCCTCATTTTATGAAAGATGCAAGTTCATTACCGTATACACAAGAGAATGAAACTGGTCTTCATCCAGATTAATTCAGTCCACGCATGAATATTTTATTTCTTTGAAACCAATTTCTGTATTTTTAATTATTTTTTTTATGGGAACACAATCAAGAACTTTAGTAACTTTACCTACGCAACATGAAGATTCTGCTTGTACAGACAGTAATTATTGCTGGATTATAAGTATAATGAATTTAATTAAATACACAGACGTACTAAAGACTGTGCCAGCACCATTAACGGAGAAAGTAGATTGAGTTACTCATTCGGGAATTTTAATTACAAAGGAGTTTGCCTCATTACGCGTGTGGCAGGTACGGGTTTCCGTGCAATCGATCACCATTGCTCCGTTTTCGAGGCTGCTTGCCTTATTCGCTGAAACTCGCGAGGCCAGGCACGAGACCTTCCTCATGCAGACGGGTTGTTGAGGATTTTTTGCGTTTTTATAGGAACTGCACACATTTTGCGCTTAACAGGAACACGATGCTTGTTTATCCGTCCTGTGCACGTTATTTCGTCTCCGAAACACATCAAATCAGTCGAAAGACTGATGAGAAAAAAACCTATAACGTTTTGTATCGGGTGTCTTCTCAGAAATTTGCGAGGCGATGTTAGTATTACGTCGTATAATTCAATAGTGCTCTCTATTATACATAAATTTTAAATCATTTTTTTTAGAAACAGTTCATCTTAGAAGAAACTGCTTCACGACATGAAATATGTGTCTTAGCGTCGTTAAATAATCTTGGAACCAATACGAACGCTCTTAGTATATCGGCTACAGATTGCCGGCAACTCTGCTCACCAGCAACATGTATCAGTCAGGCACTGATGCGATTACAGGACTTAATAAGTTCCCGTGTCATATACATTCGGGGTGTAAGTGACGTTTAATGTTACTGAAGCTGTGTTGTTCCACCCATAACATTTATAGTCGCTTTTATCATGCATGCTTGTATTAATGAGACAGTACAAGGGTTTCAGGACTGTAGCAGGTTAGCAGGTTATGCCCGTGTGCAATTGCTTTAGCAGTGTAAAAATTCTGTTCCTCCTCTCCGGCTTGTGTGACTGTGCTACACCACAGCCCAGTAAATCTTCTCCTCCCCGGGTAGACTGCTGGGGAACGGGGTGGCAGAGTAATGGGGATGCGGTTCTGCGGTGTTTCGGGGGGGGGGGGTGGCAGAGAAAATTTGATAAACGTTGCCCGTAACCCTTGCCCCCCAGAAAAGTTGTAACTCGACGTACCTCCCATTGCAGGAACTTAAGGGATGGGGTGGCGGATTGTGATCGTGAACCCGGGTCTCGTAATTGGAATACAGGGAGAAGTGGCGGAATACAGAAACAGACAGAAATGAGTTTCCCCCCCCCCCCCCCCCCCACTGACAGCGCCCATACGTGGAAACTACTATTGCTACGTGTTAAAAAGGATACGAATTATTGGAGTGACTAATGCAGTAATTACACTACACAGTATTACAGTGAAATCTGTTATGACTGATTCTTAGTTATTTAACGACGCTACGTTATGAGGCGTCGAACGAAATGATCATAAATGACGAGTGGGCAACACTTAGAAGGAAGCTGTCATAATCGGTCTCGAGGCATTAAAGATATTGAAGAAAATAATTACGTAAAGGTAGGATGGTCAGTAAACCGGCCATTATCCCAGATTCAAGCCTGTGTCGTTACTTTGACACCAAACCGTGCTTCGGTGAGGTTATGTGGTATCGTGTGTCGCGATAAAACGATCATCGACGATAAATTCGGAGTTAAGGAGGAAAAATATAAGAGGTATTTTAGTGCTGCTAGCAAGAACAACGAATTTCTCGTCGAAAAATAAAAGGATATACACAAGTTGCAAGAGTACCTAATAAATGATTTGAAAATGTTGCAGAATTAAAGCGGGTTAAGTCCGAAAGTTTCAAATCGAAATGTTCTCTGGATTCACTTCGTAATCTTTTACCTTCTCATATTTTATCGAAAAATTGTAATCATCAGAATAAAGAAAAGATGTACACTGGTTGATTGTACTGTGCGTTAGTTCAAGGAGGTATGGAATGTTTCATGTAGGTCCTAGTCTTTGGATGTTTGAGGACAAAATGTTGGAAAAGATACGGGGAAGATGCTTGTAGATAGGAGGAGAGGCGAAGTAACAGATATTCTTAGTGTTTCTCTCTCTCTTGCATTCTTAAGCTCTGAGTGTACAGCTTTTAGTGTACAATGTAGGTGATTCCTGTGGAAATGCTGTTATGGCGCTGTTGGGCTCAGAAAGTTGTAACGAGGTTAGCCGTACTCGGGGTCCCGTAGATGACCCATCCCTGCGTGAATCTAATGACTGCAGGGGATAGATGCAGCCGCGTCTTCCCAAGCAGCCATCACACAACTTCCTTTCTACTCGGCTCAGATGAAAAACGTGTTGTTACGTGCATTGCTGTTGAAGCAGGGTTTCTCTAAGCCAAGACGTAACGAGCCTGTGCCTACTTTTTGTAGCGGTTTGTTTAACCCTTTTTCGTGTTGTGGACCACATAATCTATTTTCTCGGAAGACGAACATGCCAGACAACTTATTTCATATAGCGGGATCCTGTGAACTTCTCGATTACCTTACGGACTAGCCGTTTCTATTGGAGGACTCTGCTCAATGGGGTTAGTTAAATTAACCATCGTCTACAATTGTTAATTTCGAATGATTTAATTTGTAGTACTACCGGTATGACATCGCTTCTGTTTTATTTTTATGTAGTAAATAAACATCTTTAAAAGACGCACTGGTAACAGATTTGAGGACTGTTATTTGTGCTGTACAGTTTTAGATAACTTAGGGCCAGATCCCCATAAAGCCCACTACTGGTTTTCGGGTCCACGATCAGGAAACGGTTATTTCAGTCAGTAGATTCAGTCAGTAGACTGTGTGTTGTGCAGTTGTGAGGCCTATACCAGTTGGAAGTGTTATGAAACGATGTTTGGCCATATACGTGCTTTGAGTGTGACATGTTAATTAATGGTCATTATGTTCTGTCGGGTGCGTAGGAGAATATGTAGACCCAAGAAGGATGACGCGACAGGATGATAGAGAAAAATGCAGAATGAGGAGCTCCAGAATTTGATACCAAATATTGAGGGGGATCAAATCAGGGTGGATGAGATTGGCGGGGCATGTAGTACGCACAGAGCTTTGGTCAGAAAGCCTGAAGGGAAGAAACTGCTTGGAAGATCTAGACGTAGATAGAAGGATAATAGAAAAACGGATCCTAGGGAAGTGGTTTTATGTGGCTCAGGATAGGGACTGATGGTGGATCTTACGAACATTGAAATGATGTTTCCGGTTCCATGGAAAGCGGTCAATTTGTTGGCTAGCTGAGTTTCTGAAGAGGTACCCTGTTGCGTGGAGTTAGTTATGTCCAGTTAGTTCAGTCTCTGGGAGTTAATTTTCTAGCACAGAGAGATGTTCCGCCAAATGTTGTTAGGGTGATAAAATAATTTGATAGCTGCAGGGTGTGAGACTGTGGATTGGATTCATCTGATTCAATATAGGGACCAATGGCGAACCCTTGTGAATGCAGTAATGGCATTTAGGTGTCAAATTTATGGAATGTATTGGTCAGTTGATCGTATTTTAGTTCCCAGGAAGAAATGTGCTTCCTGGTTTGCAGTTTCACTCCCTTAAAACATGAATAGAACAGTTGGGTGGGGTTGGCGACCGTGGCTCCATCTTTCGGTGCGTGTGTTCCGGCCGTAGAGTTCTGTTGTATAATGCAGCCAACCTTAATGAGAAGTGCAGGATCTTAGGTCTGTTGCTGTTATGAAATCCTTTTTGCGTCAGCTCTGTACATTCCATAGCGAGCCCAGTCAGCTCTTACAATTCTTTTATTTTCTCCTCAAATTTATTTTCGTTCTACCATATTTTTTAAGACGTCTATCTGTTTCCAACTGGCGGCAAATGAAAAGCATTTGACTTCTCGTTTTAATTTAGAAGTTTTTAAAAGGACTTGCTAAGTGATGAATGTCTTATTTTTCTGTTGCCCGCTGTTTTCTTATGAGCTTTTGTTCCGTTTCTGCTGTTGGAGAACAGCAAGGTAAACCCCCTGGGATGTTACTCAGCTTCCATTAAACTCACCACTTGTTTGTGCGTGCGTAGGAACAACGCACATGGAGTTTTGCAGATTCAGTGGCTTAATAGCGTCGGATTTCTGCAGAAAATTATTACTCTCTTACGCGGTAAATTAGGCATGAAGACTGGTACATGATGACGTACGCCTTGTTGGTTCTGTCTTGTGTAACGTGTATCTAATAGTTGCAAACACTTGATGTCGTCAGGTACATTTTAGAAATTTGTACAATGAAATAAAATAATTTGTGTCTGTCTGAAGGCCTTTAGTGTAGCTTCAGAGAGATATTTGTCTCACGAGGTTTGCGATCTTAAGACCCCTCCTCCGGAATCCTGTCAGTCTGTGCCTTGTTAAAATAGATTCATATCATAGACGTTAACTGCCCGGTTTTTTTGGGTGATATTTTGTATGAATGCCATGCCCTGAGATCTGAGTTGTCTGTAATGTTACCTATGCCTGTAAGACTTGAGGTTCTCACAGCGGTGAGTATGAAGATATCCGTCTTCTGGGTTATTGCGCTGTGTAGTATATTCATCGCCCTGATGACGGAGGCAGTATGACCTCTGAAACGTTGGTTAACATCGACCAGACTACACAGCGCAATAACCCAGAAGACGGATATCTTACCTATGCCTGTCGGATCGTGTGTAATGCATAGAAATCTGGTAGGCTTATAGTAATGGTAATAAGAGATTCACATTTCATTTGCCAGACTGAGAAATAATAACAGTAATACCTGTTCCAGGATTAAGACTGAATTGTTTTCCTATTAACATCAATTCGTTTAGCGGATAATTTATTAATTTTACCCGGAACGTTGCTTGGTCCTGCCAACTCGTTTAATGTGTTCGGACAGAACCACATATTTTGCGCATTTTCTTGGAAGAATGCAGAAAATCTGTGTAAGATATTGAAATGCGACCGCAATTTCTCAGTGTGTCAACATGCGGGTTCGCGTGCTGCATCTGCGATAATTTGATCCAAGTGACGAAGTGGAATGATTAAGAATCGAATCGAAGAAGCTATAAATGAAAATTGTACTGGATGGCTAGCAACTGTGCCAGTATCGGCAGCTAATCAGAGTGAAGTGGATCGTGGACGGATGGATGAGATCAATCTTTGTCAGCATCCGACACATCTGCTCCTATTTTTCTCGTGAAAAAGAAATAGAAAGACAGCATGTCAGCAGTATTCCACTTGGTATCGACGATACGAAACTAAGGTAACTCAGAATGATTTAAAAATTCGATATATATATTTATTTTCACAGTCTATACACAAACGTTGTAATTAAATGATGTTGTTAAAATTATATAATATTAAAACATTATGTAGTATAAAATATTATATTTTGGCGCTTTTTATCGTAAATACGATTTTACATTATTTAGCGCTTTTTTACGACATGTTTCGATGGATAAGACCTCAACTTCAGGTTTATATCAATTTTATAATATTTTAAAATTATTAGATATTTTTATGCAATGTATTATATTGATCTGTGGTTTGTTTGTAGATTTTCCATTTTCATGATGAGTTGTTTGTTTGTAGTCAGACGTTTGTGTATAGACTGTGAAAATAAATATATATCTAATCAACACAAACATGACGCATTTAAGCTACAAATTAAAAATTCGAGTTAATGGTGCTATTGCTAAAATTCGATTCAGTTATTTATTAAGTGAATAGGACACGTAGGCTATTTTATTTCATGTACACGCACATAAAAAGATTGTCGTAACATCGACAGTAAAGGCTACATTGTGTCTACTACTATTAAACACTGCAACAGAAGTCTGTATTATGCAGTGCAGCTTCTAAGGCTGGGATTTCCAACTTTTTTTCGGGTAACGGGCAACTAGGAAGATCTAATAATTTACAGCGGGCAACGTATGAGTTTACCGAATTTGCGAATTGAAATAATCAGATTACGGATTCGTAATCTTGGATTTCGATGGCGATGAATCTTCACTTTCTCACGCCGGCCGCTTTATTTCCGGGGAAAGAGCCCACTGTACCCATTGCATAGGAATTTGGAGCACCCCAGACTCGAAGCAAATCTCAGCTGCTGTCTGAATCAAACCCCATGTCCAGCCACGCTAGTAACGGAACGGTAATAGTTGGTGTGTAAATGCTGTTATTCATTTAGATCTATATAATTTTACGTTTGTGCATGTTTAAATAGGGGACGGGAAGTTGTCTTTATATGCACTGTCGTCCTATGAAAGTGTAAGAAATTGTTTATTGCCTGTCTAAATTGCGATTTGTTACCTTGAACGTTGCCAGCGAAAACTTGATACGTATTTTGCTTATTAAAGCGTTCCTGACGTGCTGTGAGGAATATTATCGGTAGACTGGAATTATTCTGGGTGTAAAACGTCCCCTTATGTCACAGACGCTACATATTAAAGATTTCTTGTATTGTAATTCATGACGCGTGATAATGTAAGTGAAAAAGTTATTTCCACGGTGTCAGTTATGGGAGGGCCGCGTCGTGTCTCTTGTGTGTGCTGGCAGTTTATCTCTGCGGAGTGTTAAATCTGAAAAAGCGTCCGATAAAGAATATCCCATACGTTGAATATGTAACGCGGCGGTTATATAAAACTCAATTTCGTGTCGTCGGATAAGGGCTCCACTTTAAAAGATGCCCATCTATCTTATTTCGTTTATAACTAAATGACGCTCTTCAATCTCCATTACAGCTTCCACGTCCCTGGCGTCTCGAGGAGACGCGCTTAAATTGAATAGTAATATTGGGTCTAGCTTTGAGGCCTCCTTTCGTATTGATGTCTTTGACGTAGCATTCTCAATTATGTGAGCACATAGAGGCGTCTTTGTAGGAGCATTTATATTTTCCAATCAAGATTATCTTGGCGTAAGAGAGAGGAAGTATCAGAAGGCTGGAGAAAATTGCTTTCTTAGGAGCTTTATGATTTGTGCCGGCTTGGATTTGCCAGCGTCTTGTCTTATACCTTCACTAAATTCATGTATGCTTTATGTTTAATCTTTCAGCGGCGTCTCGACGCTCGGCTTTGGTTTGTGTGTGTCCTGTCTAATGGCGTCTCGATGCTCCTCTTGGCGTGCTATGGAATTGAAGTGTATTGTGGCGCTAGGTGTTGCGACGCCAGATGTCGGCTCGATAATGTCGTGTCTTAAGGCATCCCACGGATCATATGCTATGCATGTATGGAAGTAGGCGTCGCCACGGTCGGCGTCGGTTTGTCAGCGTCTTGTGGTATTCCTAGGCTGATCTTCGCAAACGATGGCATCATATGTTGGGGTTGCAACGCGTCTCGTCGTACCTCTAGTCGTGTGTTCGTGTGTGTCTTCTCGATCGTCACGCGTCGATGAATATTACAAAAAATAAATGTAATTAAATTGAAATTCTTCGCCGATTATTAAACACAGGAGAATGACCTCAGTTCCTGTAATCTTTCCGGGAGACGAACAAATTTTGCCTTGATGCCGTTTATCTCTTGTGCTTGGTTTTGGAGTTACACAAAACTTCCTCGTCAGGACCGGAACCCAGGACGGTTTTTGGTGATGTGGCGTTTGTTACTATAATTACATTTTCGAAACAAAGGACTATAGTTTTCGCCTTTCTTCTGTCGAGCTACAGAAACCATCGTTACTAAACTCAAGATCATTTTTCGGGGTTGTGGTCTTTGTTTCTGTAATATCCTTATCGAAACAAATGACTTGCTATTCTTCTGTCGTGTTTAGTTTCCGAGGTACGGGAAAGGTCCTCTGCAGTAATCGAACTCAGGTCACTTTTTCCGGAGACTTGACCTTCGTATGGTCTTTTCCTGGTCTCAAGAAACAAGAGTGTCAGGTTTGGTACAAACCTGTTTTCAGTTCTCGAGCTGTAAGTGAACAGACATATAAAGCTCTAAAGGGTTAATGCGAGAAAGTGTCAATGTGTTCCTTGCTTTAATTGTTGATGTTTTACTTGGAGGAACATCAGTCCGATGTAGGCGAAGATGAGGAAAAGAGAAGGAATAAAAATAGTGTAAGTATTGGAATGTGGTATTTTTATATACCGACACTTTTGCAGATTATCTGTGAAAAGCAGTTCAGACATTGTTTAAAACAAACCTGCCTGCTGAAAGAAAACTATTAAAAGTTTGTAACTCGGAAACAATAGTAGTGTGCAGGGAGTGTGAAGTTTTATCTTTCCCCCCCCCAAAAAAAAAAAAAAAAATCTCTTAAGGATTTGTCAACTGTTGGGAGTGAAGCAAGCGAAAAGTTGACAACAGGTGAAGGCATCTGGGTCTCTGGCGAGGTTCTGCGACAACTTCGCCCTTTAAACTTTCCGTAACTTTTGCATAATATAACACAAAAGAAAGTATTTTCCTGCGTGTGTTCCAATGAGATTCAAATGGATGGGACATTCTGTACTGCAACACAGTAACAAACGACTGCTAGTTCACAGCTGAGCTTTGCTGTACGTAGTGTTCTCTAATTCAGACGTCGCCAGTGCGAACTTCGTGCCCAGTGGATTGTACGCGTTCACTAAGCAGGCGTAGGGATTAAAACGGTTGGCTAACTTACAGCAGCAATGCGATAGGCAGGTTATAACGCATGCTTTCCTTGAAATGGTTTCAGGGATGTGGCTAACAAGGACTGTTCATTAATGATTGGAACAATAGTAATAATACTATCCAGCTATACGTTTTTTTTTGCATAAATTCCACTAATACAGAGATTGAAGTAACTTACATTAGATATATCAGCTGTGTTCAGAAAACTATCCCCATAGTTGCCTCTTTTGTATTTGTGATATGTAAACAATATTTTTGCGCTATTTGTAGGTTCGTTATGCCATATTTGATAGTGACTCCCAATTAACGCAGTCAGACTGAAAGCTGAATAGCAGAATTTTCGCTGTATTTTTGTTTTCTGCTTTACAAAATTTACTTTAACAACAAATGCTACTCTTTTTTTATATGCAGAGACTCCTGAATTATCTCAGGTAGAGAATCGAATCTGCAATCTCTGGAATGCGAACCACACAGCCGAGACGTTTGTTAGACATACAAACATTGAATCAGCGCAAAGCCTCTTGCTAACAGTAACCAAGTAGATTAAGACAAAGTAAATCCTAAAGCAAATTAAACTTAATCTGTCATGGAGAAGTGGCTAACATTGGCGATAAAATTCTGTGATGAAATTGTGGAACAGAATACACAAAATTATTTTGCTTCGTGTCAGATCTTAATTAACGGAATTACTAATTAGTCTTTTTGCTCACGGGGGTACTAATTTTTGCAGAATTTTAAGGAAATTAGTGTTTAAAATTCCCTGCCACTTAAATACTGAACCGATAATCAGAAAGTTGATTGAGTTATGAGGGTTATCTTTTGAACTTCCCCTTAGACCTACCCATGGCTTACGTTCACACGTTTGTGTAGTTAATTGACTAATACGGGAGGCCAGGATAGCTCAGCCGTTGCGGTGATTAGATTGCGGGCAGGTCGACCCGGGGTTGAACAGACTCCGACGCCATCATTCGTTTCGAGTATATGTGAGGCCGGAGTTGAGTGTTTTGCAGACGCATTCTGATACAGTATGTTAACTCTTTCCACTTTCTGACGGAGTTTGCAGCAGCTCGTGCCGAATTATCCGATTTTAGTGGAGGTTTAAGCTTTCTTCTCTCTCCAGAACTTTCACTGACATCTTATTTCACTTTTTTTTTGTTCCATCAACTTACAGCAGGGAGGCGATGAATAATTTCTTTCGCTTTAGAGTGGTTTACTGTGTGAGTTTGAAAGCTTGAAATAAGTGTGTTTGGTGTTTTGTTGTCTTACGCTATGTTGTGGGAGAGAGAGATTCGAAACTGAGGCGTAGTTTTCCATGTTTAACAGTTAGGTGTCGTTATCATTTTACATTAATTAAAAATGAACTTGAGTAAATATGAGTAGAACGTTGCATTTTGTGTGCTCGTGAAAACGGTTTCAGAGTTACTGTCAGAGTAATTTAATTTTCCATTCTGTTTATGATGTACATTACGAAATAATTTTTATCTATTTTAAACTCTAAAGCACTGATAATTATTACGTACTTTAATTTTGCATCTGTTCAGAAACTTTAGCATTTTAATTATCGAAACGTAATTGTATGTTGTTACGTTCATTAAAGGTACATACGCTTTGAATTTGTATTTCCTGAATTTGAAGCCCGGTTGAAGGATCCTTTCGGTGCGCCATGGACAAAATCGCTGCTTGATTTCCAAATGCGCTTGAGTTGTTTCTGATAGTGTGTGTTGTACTGTATCTTGACGTTGGCATCCGTGATGTACTGCTGAAACAGCTCACTGTAACTGGCGTCCCTTGAGCGTGAAACAACACGGTCCCTGTCGGATTCCTTATACATGTCTGCGTGTCATACGGGGTGTCTGTTTTGGAACATTATTCCCTTTTATCTTCATAAAAGTTATGCCTTTGTCGGCGAGGAGCTAGCAAGAAATACGTTAGTGTTTCGTCACGTATCACAGTTACGTAGAACGATCTGTAGATGACACCGTGAAATATAAAACATCTCCCTCGCCTATTGTAGTACTGAAATCACTTTAACGCTGTGAGCTCTGTTATCAAAAATTAGGCTTTGCGCTAATTGTATATGGTTTGAGTGAAGTGCCAGCCATAATTGTTTTATGGGATAATGCCCTGGTGGTAGCTTGTTGCTGTTACATCTGATTTGGTCGATATGCCAATATAGGAATTTAGTTTCGGTTAAATTAACGCTTAATCTTGAACTTTCGTTTTATGTTTTGTAATATGCGATGAGAGTCAGTAGGCCCACTACTAGTTCAGTTGAGTTGGCATTAAACGAAACCAACGTAACCGACAATCGTAGAATCAAACACGCCCACCAGTTGAGGAACATTTCCAGGATTTCTCCAGTACTTTTCCATCGCTAAAGTTGTTCCGCATAATCTCTCCAGGACTGCTTCGGCACTACTGTGGGACTTATAAAAAATTCTCCAGGACTTTTCCCGTAATTCTCCAGCACTTTTCCAGGAATTCTCCAGGTCTTCTCCATGACTAAGTATCCTCCGCACAAACTCACCAGGACTTCTCAGGCACTACTGTAGGACATAAAAAATTTCTCTAGGACTTTTCCAGGAATTCTCCAGGACTTCCGCACGAACACCCTAGAATTTCTCCAGTGCATAACACAACCCATCGTAAAACAACACAACCTTATCCAACATAACCTAAACCTAACCTAACCTAACCTAACTCAAAACACCGCAACATAACCCAATGCAACGTATCCTAATCTAACTAATAACGAAACCAATCTAACCGACAATCGTAGAATCAAACACACCACCGGTTGAGGACTTCCACAGAACGTTTCCAGGGTTTCTCCAGCACTTCTCAGCTCTTGGGCTTTTGTCTGTTCTATCTCTGTACTGTGTCCGACCTTCATGTAAGCTGACTGTTCATATTAACGAAGTCCGTTTTAGCCAAACTTATATCAAATAGATGCATTTTAGTAAGGATCCCGTTGTAACATGTAATAACAGTACCTTCGGTAGGGCGCATAGTTAATATACACGGCTCAGTATTGAGGTTAAGGAAGGTAACACCCGTGGTTGGTCGGTTCGTCTGAAGTTCTAATACTAGGAAGACTTCCAACTATGTGTTCACCGAAATTCCTGCTCTCATATCGGAGTTATGAGACGCTCCTGAAAGTACGGAGCAGCGATGGGAACTGAGACAGGCCCGTGTTGCCTCGAAACCGAAGCGTTTAAATACGGGTCACTGGTGGCGGATTGAAAACTTCGATCGCGTCGTGTCCCATTCTCTCAGCACAGCTCAGCGTATCCAGAAGGGAGGAGTCAGGAACGACGGCAGTATGCATACTTAAGGCCTGTGTAACGCGAGAGCGGCTTCAATATTTGAAAGGTCGTTAAGCAAATCGTAAAACAAAGAACGTGAGTCTCTGCAGGTCTGTCCGTCTCATTAAACATTAAGGACGATTGGAAGGTGTGCTAAAGTTTGAAGTAGGCCTACATATATTTTCCAGACCCTTTCTTCTCAATAATATAGGCCTATACGCCCGATGTTTACACATACGCATAATTGCCGACCTAATCATCCTACAGGTATTAGACCAGACTACGTCAAACTATTTTTTCTTTGCATTTCGTTAAATTGTCGCCATATCGAAAGATGTCTCATACAAGAGTTGTAACTCTTAATGATACACACGTTATATTTTGTGTTTCTTGCCAGTTTTTGTGAGATTATTACTTTTTGTGAAAAGGAAGTGTTTTATTGGGTTAAGGTGGACCGAAATTAAAACTTGAGCGATAGCAGCATTTTTACGTGGAATCTAAAAATACGTTTTATGAAAATGCAGTCTATGTTTTTGTAATTTAGGCAAACATATCGACTGGTGGACGGACACATGACTCCAAGTTTTGAATTTGTTTTTTTGCACTAAAGGAAGGTCGCATTAAAATCTAGAAATTTTGCTGGTGGTATTTTTATCTCTCTCTCTCTCTCTCTCTCACACACACACACACACACATTAATCGTGCATTGTGTTGCTTTACGTTTGGAATCATGTGTTCATAATTAAAGTTTTTCTGTTTGAATTTAGGTGACCGGCCGGTTTATTGCTTGAGCTGACTAATACTGGGTTTGGCTTGCGAATCCCAGACAGGTCATGGATGTGTGTTTTGGGATTTTTTATTACCACCTAATACTTACTCGTGGTTATAATCTCTTCCATCCCAGTTTTGGAGTTCTGCCATAAAAACTTACGAAGCACTTACCTTTTAAGAATCGTGGAATGTGGTTCTCATGATTAAGCGAAAGCAATAACTTAGCAAAGAAGAAACAGAAGTGATGGCTTCTTATCTGCGTTTTGCAGATGTTTTGTTCGAAATAAACGAATTTAACAGCACCGAAACTTAAAAGAAAATCTTTACCGAAAGGTTTCATGTAGCCCATTTGTTTGCATAAGTTGATACGCAAAAGATTCATTCTCGTATTTTTTACATGTCTGTAGAAGACGGTAGTCGTAGCCGAAGCGCTCTGTGCCGTCAAGTGCATCACTTCCGGTCACGCCGTTCCGATTCTTCTGGTTTTTAATTTCATGTATCGTTTATTTACTAACGTTCTGCGTAGCTCGGATTATGCTATACGGCGTCTAGTGATCGGATGATTGGTGAATAATTATCTGAAATGAAGCGGCCGTGGCATTTGTCTGGGGGACTGAGTAAGAACACGAAAAGCCTGACAGGATGGCAGTATTCCGTTCCGAATAACCCCCCCCCCCCCCCTCGAATGGAGTGATAACCACTCGAGGTTTACAGTCTGTGAGATAGATACCAGTTGTGGTTGTGTAATTACTGCAATTCTGTCTGTATAAGCTCAACATTTTCGCATTTCTAATATTTTTCCGCGAGCTTATCTGAATCTGTCGTGCGCCTGTAACTGAATGTCTCGACGTGCCCGCACAACTGACGTGCCGGAGAAGTTGCCGCGCGATCACGGCGACCGGCCAGTTTACCGAACTGAGTCGTCATAGTACAGTTTCAACACATCAGCATTGTGTGTTTGTCGAGAAAAGATTGTGCCAAACAGACACGTTTCAGTAAAACCAAGCATGAAACGTAGGTTTTCTTCCAGATGAGGATTTCGCGTAAAAGTAATGGCATAGAAGATTTGTGAATTTCACATGCAGCGTGATGTAGTACACTGCTTATTTTTTGGAAGCCTATTGTAAAAATACTAACATGGCGGCCGTTTGAGTGTTTGAAATAGGATCACGGGTAGCTTCTTACAGCGTATGATAAAAGAACGGCTACAAATCTTTCAAAAATTCAAAATTTTAAAGTCGTTTAAAAAAGTTCCATATCCTTCGATCTCCCGTAACGAAAAGCAACCAACCTATGGAATAGAGTCCGCATTGAGAAGCTGTGTTCTATGAGAAATCCTGCTGAACACTGATCTACATGTGTTGATTTAATTTTCATGGAATATGAAAATGTATGACACGTGGCTCAGGTCGGCGGTTAGTATAAAAGAGAAGAAGACTCAGTAAGGAATGTTCGTGATGCGTTGCCCCAGGGGGAAGTGATGCCCCCCGATTGTACCAGCAGTTCAAGCTCACTGTTTCAAGCCTGAACAGAAGCGGCATTCGCAGTCGCTCGTGAGTTTATGGATTGAGGTGCCGGAGTAGAGATGAGAGACCTGCTAGTTAAGAGTTTTGACACTGCCTTACGCTTTCTTGGTTCGTTTTTTAGTGTGAGCTACTCAGCTAAACAGTACCGCAAAGCGTAATTTAATGGAAATACGGATCTAGCCTTTACATTTATACGTAGAGCTGGATCGTTTGATGAAGAATGGGGCAGACCAACGAACCAGAGAGGTGGTGAATTTTACATGTCTAAGAGATCAAAGTTGAGGCCCTGTGTTTCTACGAGTCATATACAACTCACTTGCCAAAGTCTAGACACTATGCAGCTGCAAATAAAAGAACCGATATTTGATTTTATATCCAGTACGTTCAAGAAATCCAGTAATGTGTTTGTAGTCGCAAGTATGTGACTAATTCACACGCACGAACTTTTTGACGTGTGATATTTTCGTGTCCGTGTGCCTACCCTCCCTTATAAATTTTGAGCCAGTAGGTATATTTTGATGAAATTTCGCGCGATGATCTTGCTGCCACCAAGGATATCATACAAGGTTTGCGGTCTCTCCGACGTCTCCCGTCAGACACTGGCGATGTATGCAGATTTCGAATGGCGCTCCATATTCGAAGAAGTGTTCCGTTTGTGTTGAGATAATTTTCTTTACACATAGTAAAATACCAACATAGCGTCACAAACTAGCAGACCACAATGTTAATCACCGTATAATTAGTGAATAGGTGGTGAATTTGTTAAGGATAAAGCTTATAACTGCAGTGGTATATTTTAATGCATTGTTCTGTTGTTCGCTTGGACGTACTGAGGAAACTCGCATAGGATAGCTCGTGCCCTGAATAAGGGACCTCCAAAACAAGGTTTCGACTTAGGCTTGTAATAGTCTTCCCGATTTGCAACTGAACATTGAAATCATCGTATTCATTTGTCACTATTTATTTATGAAATTAATACATTTGCTCAACTGTAAATATGTGGCTGTCAATGTGATTTTGTGTTCTGTGTCTGAAGCATCATTATGAAGTGTGAAATGAACAGTCGGTTCACTGTTCGGTGTTATCTCGTGGGTATTTCTGAAAGCAGATCTCATTTTAATCGACGCATGAAAAGAGAATGTAGTCTGCTACCGGCTCATTTCAGCGGATAGGTTTTTACATGTGTTTATACATGTTTGATTCCAGATGACGTAATCGCACATAGTCGCCGGACAGCGTATAAATCCAAGTTTATGTGAAGCGCAAATCGAACTTCTTCCAAGTAGTTCTCGGAATGTCCTCGATGAGTATGTTCTGATAATTGCGAATCGGAACACATCAGATGGCCCGCCACTTAATGATGATATAGCTTTAGTTTTGCGTAAGGCTGTATGTCTTGAATCCCTTACAGTGGAAGTGTTGAATGCAGACAGGCAGAAAGGGCTGTGTGTTTTTTGGTAGTCGCTGCTCCGTCGTTGGCTTTGAGTGTGCGCGGGCGTGGGACGGAAGCTGGGGAAGGGAGGAGCAGGAACAGGAGCGCGGAGCAGTGGTTCTGTCGACCCCCGGTCTGTTGTACTGTTTGCTCGCCCGCCGCGTCGGCCCACTCTCTCGGGTTCGTATCTCGTGTGGTCCCAAAATTGTGTTTCGCAATTGAATTTGCGCCGCGTAACGTGTTTGACGTCAGTAATTCCGGGTGCTTGTACTAGTGCTCAGTGCGCTCTCTGCAATGGGATGGAAAATGCCACGTTTAACCTCCTGCTACACAGCAGGTATCAGATTCTACTGACAGTTTCGCTTCATCTGTGTCTGTTCGCCGATATCACTTGTGTGATGTTACGTGCGTGTTACACGACTCACGTTTAGTGATAACCACGTTATTAGACGTCTATGATTTCTTACCAGCATTTCCAGCTGGTTTTAAAGCTATTCTTTAGACTCAGCTGAATTCTTCTTCTCCATATTATGCCATTACGTAAGCTTAAAATACTTCGTCATACAAACCGCGTATGTTAGGTTTAGACAGATGTACTTGTTTTTATTGTAGGTGCCAGGAATGTTCTATTGCGAATAGATGTATCAGTTGATTGACCTCTGGAGAATCTTTGTGTGCATTGGGGTGTATGGCAAATTGTTGGCAACGAATATGTCAGTCGGTTTCTTGTAAACTCGCCCTTCAACGAGTACGGCTAGTCAGTTCTAGAACACGTGTTGATTCTTTTGATCATCTCGTGTCTTCGTATGAATGTGATATTACGTTTGCGTTCTAGGTTTTTGTTGAAAGTGTAAACGATTTTATGAGGTGTTGACGTGTTGTGTACATAGCAAAATGGCTCTGTGAATCTTAAAAGGTGTGACATCTGTGTGTAGTGATTGTTCTTTAGTGCATTGTTTAATGGTTGGGTGAGTATTGATTTATGTGGTATTTTAGGTATATGCAACAAGACTCATATTTGTGGCTTGCGTTATTTGTGTGAGAAACATAATATTTTTGCTTACAAATGGACGCAGTGCACTTACATATAGGGACTTCGGACGTGATATTTAGACATAGACATGCATATGGTCAGAAGTATGCAACGCTTGTTTAGACAGACTTATCGCATTGCTTAGTCCCGATGTGTGGGAATGTGATATTGTGAAATGTGTATCTTCAGATGGCTTCACCAGTTATCCATTCATACGACGTGTATGAAGCAATATGGCGATGGGCGTAGTTTCGTACAGCGTTGAGCATATGTATAAGTCCACACATGCTGCACAAATAGGTCTTTATTTCTGTGTCGTTGAGGTATTATATTAGTTGATAATACTTCAAGGATTGTCTGAATTTTTATGATATGGGCCCGTTGGAAAGGTGACGATGTGTTTGTTAGGGAGGTGATATTTCAGAAATAGTTCTTAATATAAGTGATGTTTTGGATCGGGTAATATCGAACGTGATGGTAATTATAGTGTATTTATGCGAGTTAATTCGGGCGTGGTTGAGTTAATGGCACTTATGAGATGAAAGACATCGTGTGGTGGAGCATTTGAGTCGATTTAAAATTTAATGAAAGTTGTGAGCTTGTAGAACTGTATGGTAGTTGTCATTTAATTAAAAAAAAGACACGTATTGCTACTTATGGCCCTGAAAATTACTTCTGGTGACTTCTGAATTGAAGTCATATGAGCTGCTGATCATAAGACAACTTTTGTGACTTTAAATCATTTATATTGAATCTGAACTGCCACCATAGCAGTTTAAGAGATTTCGCGTTTTATGTACTGAACTGAATGACCTAATTAGGCAAATTGAAGACCTTGGGCATTTGATGTTACCGCGGTTTTAGAAGTGTTACTGCGCGGTTGTTCTTCGTGTGTAAACAATATTTCAATATATTTCACTTTCACCTACAAAATGATCACATAAGAATAACTGCTTTTTGGGGTTTTAAAATAGTTTCTATAATTCTTGTGAGACGTAACAGAATACTCTGAGTCGGGTGGATGTGTCTGTAACAGAATCTAACCGACGTGATCCCGTGTAATTGATAACTGAGTTGCTGTATGTCTTACTCGATATAATTATTCAGAGGCACTGTGTGGTATGTGTTTACTTATTTTGTGACTCCAGAGTTTTTCTATCGTTGGCCCCAGTTAAAGCATTACAATAATCGTATTTTGTTGATGCTCTGTGTAGCGGCGATCGGTTGGTGCACAAAATGCACAAATGTAACAGTGTTACTACATACCGGAGGCGCTTGTTAAAGCGTTGATAAGGCAGTGTTAAGACTGAGTACGGTGTTCGAGATGAACATCTGAACGCGCGTCGGTCTGATGGGTCCCCCAGTGATCGGGATGGACTCCTTAGAGCGCCTCATGCCTGCCCTTGCCGCCGCAACTTCTGCCGGGAGCAGCGGCAACAACCGACCCCGGAACTCTGGCCCAAGCAGTGTTCTTGTTCCCGCCAACATCGGCTCCTCAGCGTCAGTGGTGACGGCCTCTGCCATCGGTCGTAAAGGGCGTCATCTGACCGGCACGTTCTGTCTCACTGGAGACACAATGGAAGGAATCATCCAGTGCTTGGTGTTCCTCAAAGCGTTTTCGGTGCGTACCTCTTACACTGATTGGTTGATTATTTGGTTGTGTAACATTTTCGACTGAATAGGCTTTCTCCCTCTTTTCACATTTCTACCTAAAGACGGAAGCAGAATCCAACTTTCGAAACGTAGTTTTATATTTAAAATAATTGAGATGACGGACATAGTCCAAAAGAACAATTTTATGTGCCAATGATCTGTACTTTTCGTCAAATATTATCATGATGCTCAAATCAAGATACGATATGTAAGAAGATTTCTGTCTTCTCGGTTGTTGTGCTGTGCAGTCTGGTCGATGTTAACCAACGTTTCAGAGGTCATACTGCCGCCGTCATCAGAGCGATGATGGCGGAGGCAGTATGACCTCTGAAACGTTGGTTAACATCGACCAGAATACACAGCGCAACAACCCAGAAGACGGAAATCTTCATACTCATCGCCCTGATGACGGAGGCAGTATGACCTCTGAAACGTTGGTTAACATCGACCAGACTACACGGCGCAACAACCCAGAAGACAGAAATCTTCATACTCACCGCTGTGGAAACCTCAAATCTTACATCATATGTAAGACGTATGAGAGAGATGAGGAACACATACTAGATCTTTGTTGGAATCCCTGAAGGGGTGAGAGAACTTGCAGACCTAAAGGCAGACGAGCGGAAAACATTAAAGTTGATCTTAAAGGAAGTAGGATTGGAAGGTGTGGACTGGATTTGCTACAGGGTGATTTCGAAAGTCCCTCTACCCCTGTAAGAACAAGTGTTGGAAGTGGTGGATTGAAAAGTCCTTATACACACGCACGCCTTAGGTGATGCGTACACGACTCACGTGCGCCACGTAGGGCGTGTGTGTATAATTTCCCACTCCTAGCTCTTGTTCTCACAGGTGAGCAGGCCCTTTTGAGCCACCCTTCGTGGACCAGAGTCGTTCAAGGCAGTGTTTGAGAAAAGAATCACAAGAAACCCCTCTCGCGTGCCACCGAGTTTAAAGTGGTGGTCTACACGGCCACACAGCTCACAGTACGCTTGCTGTACTAAGCGTGCGCGTTGTTTGGGGTGCCACTTACGTACCTAACGCTACTTCAGTATGACTTTTCTCAGTCGTTTATATTCGGTTCGTGTAATGCAAAAGCAGTGTTAGAGTTCCATGTAAAACAACCCCATCCGTGCAGGATGTATCCAATCTCGCGGAGGTACCTGTTATGAATAGTGATCGATGACCCTTTCGGTGTATTTTAATGAAGGGCTTAATGTGATTTTGTCCTGGAAAGTTAATCTAGATCAGCAGTTTGTGGTGAATAGACCCGCAGTTTTTAAACCTAGGGGAACAGAATGGAGGTTTTACATTGTCTGGTGTTCGGGCTCTCTTTGAACTAATGCATTGATCGTGATAGATTCACGATCATTCCCGAAACTGTCGGGTATCTGCACTAAAACGTATGAAGATATTTAATTTTTTGTTTCTAATGTTCCAATATGAAATCTGAACCAGATGTTTATTAATATTTTGTACGACGTTAATTAAATCGTATGTGGTTTTGCATTTGTCTTTTGAGCAGTGTAAGTATTTTCACCACGGGCCGTCAAGTTTAATACTCACGGAGGGAGAGAATTAAGTCATTTTCCAATTTTAGCGAGCGCTGAGACTGTGTTGAGTGAGTTTCCTGAAATCTGCGCATTTCTGGTCCTATCTGCCAGCATCCCACTGCGTTTTGGAAGGCGGGATTCTCCATTGCTATGTAATTAAACGATAACAGACCTCGGGGAGAAAAATTAATGGTTTTACTTTCTACAGCGCCTTGTCGACGTACGCTAGCTGTGCGCGAGCAGCCTGTAAGTTTTTCTGGAAGAGTGTATCGATAAAGAACTTTTTATTAACAGACGACTGGAATAAGAATGAATTTGGTATGTATGTCGTATTTAGTTTGTTCAATTACTCAATTTTAATTACAAATCAGACAACACTGATTAAGGGTACAGTTTGTCTGTGAGACCAAACCAGTTTCTAGCGAACTCGCGTTCAATTATACAGTGATAATCGCCCTCGGATTTTGAAAAACTTTTGTTCTTATGCTCAGGTGTGAAGTGGTGAAATATCGCTTTAGAGTTTCCTCGACATGAATAAAAGTGTAAAACGTTTCTTATTTGTTTGGTCTTATATTGCTTTATTCTAAGAGTTTATGCTGGAAGAGATGTTATAGTTCATTTACTTCCTTTTATATGGTGTATCAGAGTGTTTACGAAGCAATCCGTATCCTGATACAAAATAACCAGCCTAGTGAAACATTTCATTCCGCATAACCAAAGTATGAAGTTTATTTTAAACCTCCTGGTTACCAGGCAGGCAGGCAGGCAGGCAGGCAGGCAGGCAGGCATTTCAGTCCTGAGATTGGTTTAGTTTCGAGCCTGATAATAGGATTCTAGGCACGCAGCTAATATGGCTCTAATGCAATGTTAATTGGAATGGAACGTATAAATCCCACTGCATACAGGTGACCTAGATTCTAGCACCTTGAGGGAGTCGATCCCAGGGCGCAAGAGACTAATGGTTCTGTCGTCGCAATACTGTATTATGCATTCTGTCTGTAATTTCGAATTGATGCTTGCTAATGTTTGCCCTGTGCAGCCGGACAATAATTTTAATTTTAATGAATGACAAGCACGTCACATACATGAAACAAACCCAAACAGGCGAGGGCTAGACAGAGATTAACGTGGTTCGTGCAGAAATATATTCGATTATTCTCTCTTCACTTTGATCCTAGAAACACCAGAATGTATTAAAATTGAGTTACTGTGTAGTTTAATTATTATTAACGTTTTGTATCTTCATAGGTTAATTAGTATGGTTTTTGGTGTACCACCGTGTCGTTTTGAATAACTTCTGGCCTTACTAGAATACTTTACCTTCAGGATGGAAGTGAAGTTAGAAGAATCTAGTGGCATTTTTACACGAACTGCGTTAACGTTCCTCTAGAGTCTAGACCTAGCCTGAGTCACTCTAGGGAAAGAAACGTCAACCGTTAACAGAAGTGAAAGGAGGCATTTATGACAAAAGGAAGTCGCGAAGAAGGTTGCGAGATCCCATGCTACATACGGAACATGTTACATTTAGTCGGATCCTTTCTTGCATGGACGATGTCTTTCGGTGGGCAATGTTTCTCTTTATGTCAATGTCTGTAGTATGAAACCTTCACTGTTGTTTCTTGACATTTTAAACTAAAGTTTTACAGGATTTCGCGAACCGAATTTCTAAAAATCGTGAAGATACACAAACGCACATACAATAAATGAATGAATGAATGAATAAATAAATAAATATATATATTTCTGAAAATAGCAGTATCGTTAACGCCTTTAACAATATATCTTAAACTTTTTACACGACAGTTGTCAGATGGTGCTTTATGAAGGGTATAAAGTAAGGATGGCATTTATACCATTGTTTTATTGAAAACTGCATGTGCACTGCCGTTTTCTGGACATAATTGAATGTGGTCCGAAATGGACTTACATCAGGGATTGTAAGCTTTGAAGCGTATGCCCAGCCAATGGGATGAGTGAAGCGGTGTCTCTCACGTGTAACAGTCTCTCTCTCCCTCCCTCCCTCTCTCTCCCAAATGGATTTTCAACGAACAACGGACCAAACCTCGTTACGGGAACTGGCATGTGCAGAACTAGAACGTTTCTGTTGCAATTCGATTCCTTGAAAGGAGGTCTCCTGATTCCTCAAAGACTTATGTTCAAAATCACATCCGATTCGTTTTGAATCTCTGACACTTCGGTGTATGTAAACTAGGAAATGGATTTGGAGATTAAAATGACCGCATTTTAAGAGAGTTTTAATTTGTTTACGCTGGTCAAACATAGATTTGCAATTTCTTCCGTTTGCCCGGTAATACTCTTGTAGAACATCGATTTAAGTTTTATGTATGAAGGTAGTCACTCTCTGGCTAAATTTTGGAAGGAATCTATCTTAAATACATCGATCCATCTCTTTCACTACTCTGTTTAAATTTTCCATTACGTTGTTATCATTACGTCATATTCTAATAATTATTAACTCGCTGGAGCTGGCGTTCTCAGGTTGCTTAGGTCGGAAGATCTGAAGGGAATAGACTACTTTGGAGACGCGATTGGAGGAAACTATTGAAGTGGGTGTTAAAATATGTAAGGTGAGATTGTGGATTGAATTCAGTTTGCTTGTGGTACGATCGCTTCCTTCTGAACCCCTATCTACTCACGAATTACGATCATGTTTCCATTTTATTTCACGTTGTATTTTATAAGCTATATAACTGAAACGGTGTCGTTAAATAGCATAAGGATCGAGTAACCAGTCACTCACTACTTCGTTCATAAGCTTACATCTCGAATAAATAACTTCTTCAGTTGATACAAATCTAGAATGCCTCGTGTTTCTCAGTTTGTATACAACGTTTACGAATTTGAGTAGTAGAACATCAAAGGGTAACGAAGGGACCGAAGTGGCTTTCGAATAGGAACGGGAGAGGAAATCTGTTCTAAGGTTTCTCGAACACAAGTTGTCAGCGCAATATTCCCTCGAAAGAATTTCATTAAGGGTTTTTGAGCTCCATTACAGGGGTAGGAAGTGAGACGCGCTCGCTTACAAGTCTGCTGATCGACACTCGGTCTATGCGTTACTGCTTCCTGTTCACAGGAATGTAATTAAACTGCCTGCTCTCTGCTACACAACCAGACACTATTGTGTTACAGACGGGATTCTTCTTGCCACTCGTCGTACCTTTACCGCGTCTTTGAAAAATGGAGGTATAACTTCGGTATTAATGGTGTCAGGTTGTCTTGGTGAGAGAATGTCTGTAGTGTAGGTCTAATGTTATTCTAATTCTGGCACAAGCGAAGTCACATAAGAAATGACAGGGCTGAAAAATGTGCGTGAGTTTCGAGTATTCGTTGTTCCCCATTTACATTCTCTTGCGACTTTTCATGCTTCCATTGCTGGAACGTTCGATATTTATATTCGTGAGATCCCAGGTTCAGATCTCTGAGTTGCTTGATTCTGCTCTGTTAAGCTATTACAGGCGTTGCAATAAGCTTCGGCTTCTGCATGTTGTGGCGTGATGAACATCTTTGGAATATCAACGTACTCCGTAGAGTAAACGTTGCTATAACCTCTGGAGAGGTGTCCCAACATTTAACCCCGGGAATTGGGATGCCTGTTGGTCCATGGTTCCTTATTTTGTATATTCGGACCATCCGATAGTAGTGATGGGTCCAGCATCCGCCGTTTACGTGTATAAACCTATAGCGGTTACAGGATCCGCAAGTGAATACTGATTTTAAAGATAGGCTCACGCTTAGGCGGATTGATGTTGAAATTCTGTTTCGCGCTTCCTCGACTAGTCAACAGCATCTCGCCTAATCGATCAGACGATGCTTGTATGAAACTTAAGATTACGGCAAACTTCGCGACGTTGCAAATTCATTTCATGGGTCATTGGCCTGTCTGGAGGAATACATTCCCTTTTTATGTAGGCTTATGGATAAAAGAAGACAAGCCCATCAGGAATGTAGAGACTTGTCGACCGACACATGTAAGATTAACTTTTGCGTTCCTGGTACAGATTACAGACAAACGATTGCTTACATTTTGTTATTCGAGTTCTGTTTTACAGAATGAAACAGCACAGAATATTTTGTGTGATAGATTTTGTGCATGTAGAACGCATGGGCAGGTTGAA
The DNA here is from genome assembly GCF_977971745.1 of Zootermopsis nevadensis. Lineage (NCBI taxonomy): Eukaryota > Metazoa > Arthropoda > Insecta > Blattodea > Termopsidae > Zootermopsis > Zootermopsis nevadensis. The sequence goes on along the minus strand of NW_028259154.1, from coordinate 23,574,800 downwards.
GGTATGTAGGATTACACTGAAACAGAGTGAGGAAGAACATATTGGACGTGTTTGATCCTTTTGATTTATTTAGGTTATTTAACGACGCTTATCCAGTTGCAGACATTATATAGCGCCGAATTAGATGAGACATGTTGAATGAAGAATAGGTTTTCGGATTTATGAGGCTGAGTTGTTCTTATATCGCACAGAAATGCACGCGGAGGGACTGAAGTAAACCACGAGAAACCTCGGTAATTTTGCAACTAACCCAGCCTAGAGTACCTCAAAAATGCAAGTCCAGAATGTTCGTGCGTCATACGCATACTCGATCTGCAGCTCTTGTATCCCAAAGGACTTGTATTCCAGTACGAGCAGTGTTTTAATATGTGGAAGTTAGTGAATTGTTTTACGATATTGTATTGTTGATTGAGACACAGAAAGATGGTTGTAACGGGCAAGATGTCTTGGCATACAAATGAGGGGCGTGCTGAGGGGATGGTTGGAACGGAAGAAGGTTTTTGTACGAGTTTAGTAGGAAACATTTGCTCCGCTCCGATCCTTCGAACACTCATTCATATTTTTGCGTGTGGTGACACATGTCAGCAGTGGAGACTCTGGAGAGGAACATTCTGTGCACGACCTTCTAGCCTATTTGCCGATCTTGCTGACTAATACCTGACGTATTCATGGATCTCTGTTGTGCCTCTTAGTTTCAACAGCATGGCAAAGGACCTGTAGCCTTGAATGGAGCTGTGTGTGGGCAATGACTTGGAAATGACGTGGAAAGAAGCTGTCACGGCCCGTTTTTATAGGCCTGTCGCGTTCCAGCCAGCTCTGTCGTGGAATGATTGAGGAAAAGCGCAAAGGACCTCGGCTTATTCGACCTAATGTGCTGAGAGCCGAACAGAGAACCCCAGATTACAAAACACGTGCTGACGCAGTACCACACCTTGTGACCTCCAAGTAGCTCGTTTTCCTGTTGTCACCCAGAATTCAGCTACAGTCCTCCATTGGACACGATGTTGAGCCAGCTCGTTCCACCGTACGTATTAACTACCTAGCCGCGTCACATGGTTTGATCGACGTCGAAAGCTGCTCCATGACAAATATTGTTGCGCGCCTCGACGTCTTTGGAACGTGGGCTGTCTGTAGCTCGGATCGGAGCTGTCATAACTGCATCTTGTGTGTGTGTGGGCGCTCGTCCCTGTCTAGAATATATGCGTCAGTGGTTGGTCCGTGTTCGATATTCCATCAACTCTGATAGATTATTGCACAGAATTTACAATGAAACTATTTCTGTCTCGAGATCGTTGTTCCCGTCCTTTATACGTCACGTCGTTTTTTTTTCTTTCCAGAATCACTTTGTAATTAGTAAACATGCGTTACTGGTGACATTAGAAATATTTTGAGTCACTGCGCTTACTTTGTATGACTTGCGTGAAGTGAACGCAGGCCTGCAAGTGGGAGATGTGTCCACCTGTCCGTATGATTCATCTCTGAAACTACCAGTCGTGTTGGATATTGTAGAACGTACATCATTTGTCAGATGTGGAGGTCTCACGACGATGAAGATGTCTTCTGGTCTGTGACGTCATGTGGTCTTATAAGTGGTTACCAACGTTTCGGAGGAAGGTATCGACTACATCTTCAGAGGGAAGCGTGATTATTAAGAACATGAAAAATCACACTGCGTCAAGAAGAAGATAGTATCGACGTCGCTTTTTAGCACTTGTAAAATACACACAGCGTGACACTGTAATTATGATTTGTAGATTGGCATAAATTAAGGTACATGCGTAATCCGACTGCATCAAACCAACAGCAAATGTTGTTATTGGTATTTGACGAGAGCATGTGAATGAATGTCGTGACTGTCAAACTTCCTCGCGTTTCTGAGAGCAAGGAAAGAGCTATTGGGGATTGACGTTTTTGTACGTGCTATTTATTTCCATTGCGTTCCTTTCCGTCAAGCTGAAGGGCCGAAGCATGCTTCACATTGCTCGCCTTTGTGGCTAGTATTCTGTCCAGTAATGCAGATAATAAATCTCTTGCTCCTCCTTCTACCTCTTTCCAAGATTGCAATTTGTAACTTTCTTCCTCTCCTTTACCTTGAGAATATAGCAGTTACATTACGTCTATCAGCTTAGCTTGAAGAGGCTTTAAAAGTAGGAAACTGTAAAGTCTTTTTCCCCAATCTTCTTTCCAGACCTGCATCATCACCACCTGCCCCCACCTCGTCTGGGGCCTTGTCAGGTTGAACATTCTCTTTTATAACCCTTGAGGAGTTGTTGAACTAAGTTTCGAGCCGCCTTATCTAACTCGAGCGCTTTGCTGAAAGTGAAATCTTCGGTACAGGACTGGTCCAGGATTTTACTTTGATATTTCACACACGAGTGATTGACCGGCTGTATGTGACGTCATGACTTGCATCATCGCATGGAGTACGATCTTTACTTCCAGTTGTTCCTGAACGGAATGTTCTGGAGCGGAGGGGATGGAAATACGAAAGAGTAAAGGAAAGGAAGACATTTGACGAAAGGACGGAAGGTTGAAAAGAATACGGGAGAAAGAAGGGAGAGCGATAAAGGAAAGACATTAGGAGGGCGAGAGATGAAGATACAGAAGAAATCATTCCCCGCGGAATTTCAACGAGCTGGTGTAATTAATCAGTCATTGCCACAGACCTTTGGAGAATCGCTTATTATTTTCTTGTCTGCAACTAATAGATCACGTCAACAAAGAAGTGGAATTAGCCCCAATAGATTGCCTTTGTGAATTCAGCGAATGGCTGCAATTTATGTGGCCTTTGTTCGATTTCCGGAGATTTCAGTAACATTTTTTTCGTTGCTACGCCAAGACCAGTTCTGGGGCTCACCAGGGCTCATTCATACACTTGTGTAGCTGGGTTAAAGCGGCCAAAGGTGTAAGCTGATTACTTACGTTTTGTGTTGGGGTGTAAATGCGTGGAACTTTGCACACCTTTCATGTGTCTTCATCTTGCTGAAGCTAAGGGAATTTACACATTTGCAAACAACTTTAAATTTTAATTAGAAAGTCCTTGGTCCATAGAATAAGATTGTTATTATTTGCAGTAGGAGATTTTCTGTTCAGGATTTTTGGAACGATATTAATTTAACATTAGAGATTAATATAAATTGCGGAATTCCAATAGGAATTTGGTTGGAAACTCTCGATATTATTAAGCTGCCAGGATAGATCTGCGGGTACAAAGATAGTGCTTTAGGCTTCAGTGGGTTAGAACAGATCCGACTGTAGCGCATCTCAAGCCCTCGCCGCGAGCCGTATTCAGCAGTACCACACATCCAATCGTCAAGTACTAATTAACTCTCTGTTAGATGAACCCGAAGGTTAAGGAACCCCGATTTTATGGAGTTGCACTCATCTCGACCCATTCCAATTCAATCAGTTTAATGTCATAATATCTTATTTTCGAATATCCACCTTACTACCCGCTATGTCTTACAGTATGGATCATGTATGGATCCAAGAGATTTCGCCGTAAAAACTTTGTTTCCATTTAGGTGCTTGCTTTCTTCATTTTCCATTCGCGATAAGTGTCTGGAACTAATCATCTTGATTTTACTACCACAACAGTTCCAGTCGTAGAGTATAAATCAAGTTCCACGCCGTACAATTTCTTTCATTCCTCATTTCTCGCACATTTTTTTTTCTTGGAACGTTTTCAGATTCTTGTAATTTATATTTCCCCAGATAATAACGTATAATTTTAAAGTGACAAAGCAACTGATAAAATATATGTTTTTGATGCTTCTTAAATAAGGCAAAATTACAGTTCTTTGGGTTGGATAATTATAAATGTTTTTGGATGATAAAGAACCAAGAGTTTTCAAATTTGAAGTTGTCTTCAATAACAGTTGGTCACACACGTCTGTTATTGAACGCATAAAATCAATGTGTAAAAGTAATTAAATGAGTCATGATAAGACTTTTAGGGCTAAGATATCTAGAAAAATAATTTTGTTCCGTCAACCAGTAACGAGTGCTTTGAGATTGCCTTGCGCGGTATATGCGTGACTTTTTCCAATCTTCTAAGTGGCCGTGGATTTAGAGTGTATAACGCGGTTTGATCGCAGCCCACCCATTGCAGCTGCCGTAGTACGAAAATGGACCGTTTAATGCCTGAGTGCAGTGTATAGAAAATTCTTTTCAGAGATGTCGTTGCACAGATGAGCGAGAGAGAGATATTCCCTGTCGAGGCAGATCGTCCAGTTGCCCAAAGGAGCACGTGCTGTTGGTGTTGTGTCGCGTCGTACTGTGCCAGTTAGTCTACTGTTTGCACTTTACGCTCATTAAGTTTTATTGCAATATGTTTGCTGTTGCTGTGTGAACAGAATTGCTACAGAACACACGGGGATGAATAACAATTAGAGCAAAGCAGAGATAAACGACAGCTGGGTGGGAAATTCCACACGACAGTCAAACGACTCTCCTTATATACGCAATTTCGCTATCCGCGTTTTTCACATTTCCGCGATTTTAATTCAGAATTATGAGCATCAACGTACTTATACACGGCCTGATTTTAATGTTTTTTTTTCCTGTATCTAATTTTATCCAGGCTTATCAGGAAATGTGATGCAGATGATTAACTTAGCACTATCGAATTCTGTCTTCAGTTTAACATCAAGATGGCGATTGTTATACGCATTTTCAGTATACTCGTCGATTCGGAAAATGTAACCCCCGTGTGTATTGGGAGTCACCCGTAATTGTTTGTTGTCGTCATACAAAGTGTTTTATCGATGCTTGTAGAAACAGTAGAGGTCCAGTATTTTACAGGATAATTTGTTTTTAACATTTATGTTGTTATGGTTGAGAAGTAAAGAATAATAAAATAACCAGAAATGTAGCACGTGTTGGAAACAAGAGGTACACGAAAGAGTTTGAATTGAAATCTTCGAAGGAAACTTGGTGTAAATGGTGCGATAATTCTAATCGTTTATACAAGTATTACATGACGTAATATGCAGCCTTATACTTTATTAAGTAAACTTATATTTGTGTTTATATTTAACTGTATACGTGAAAAATCTGACTGCAGTATATCTATAGTATGATTATATTTAAAATAATGTGTTTCTATCTGCAATAATTCAATGTCAGTTTCAACGGCGAATGAAGTGCAGATAGAAAAAAATACTATATTTTCGCTCTTGTTAATTTTCCTGGTGTTCACTTGACTTAACGAAATTGATACTGAATTTTTAGGCATAATACTGTAACGCCACTGTGCTTGAGGAAAGCGACTGAATATTTGTTTTTTTACTTTTCTGCATTTATCTCATTTCCTTTGTAAGCCTTGATGGTGTGGTGCATATTCACAGAAATCATTTAATTTTTACAACAGACGAGTGAACGTTATGGAAGATGAATTTTTAACCGAAGAGTCCTAGTTTATATGAGATCGACGCGTTCATAGTGGTTACTGTGCAGATCATAATATCTACGGCGACGTGAGATTTCCACTGTGCGCCGTAATCATCAACACTTTTTGATGTTCCGAATTCTAACTTTGAAAACTGTGCCAGAACGCAAGTAACCGACCATAATATCCGCCGTTGAAGATACGGGCACTTAGTCACTTGCTTTATAGCGAAACGCGTTTGAAGTAAATCTCGCCGAGTTTTTTCTTTTTAACAAAATTGTATTCCTATTAAACCGGGACGCTGGTAAAAATGTGGAGAACTGGAACTTTCGAATTCATATGGTGGTTTTAGTTCCTTGCGAAATGTGCATTTAAATTATCCATTAATTTGTTCACTTACTTTTACAGGCTTTCCATATTGTACATATCAGTTTAATGCCTGATTTCCTTATTGTGCGAGGGAATATAAGCTGATGGATGTCGTCTGTTTTCCCGTCTGTCCAGTCGTGTGTTCCTTAATTTTTATGAACATCATGACACTAGAGGCCACTCCATCTTCGTCTAATTTCCTACCTTAAGTATTATTAGCATGGCGCTATGCTACAGTCATTTTATGAGGACTCTGGAAGTTTTGTATGGTCACAGATCGTAAGAAAATATGCAACTTCTTTCAAGATGACTTTGTGCAACAATACTGAGGCTGTGATAATTCAATTATTTATTATTTTATTATTTGTCTTTCCAAGCCATTACACACGCTCATGTGAAGTTTTTTACCTGAATAAATTATATAGTACATTCTGACCTTATGTGAAACTTTTTTGTTATGTGCACTGAAAGAGGACAGTAACTAGTGGGATATATATATATATATATCTGTTGCTCCGACTAATCGTTTTCCAAAGATGGATGTGTTTGAATGAAACAAGGCGGGTGCCAGGAATTCTTGACATAATTCGTTTAGTACGCGGCTTGGCGCGTGGTAGGTTGTATGGGAGTTCCCGGAATAACTAGGGATACTGTAGTCCGACTTTACGCTCATATGGCGCCATTATACTCTAATTTACACTCTTGAATTTCAATTATGCAAAGTGTAGCTGGGTTTAATCGTTGAAACGGCTTCCTGTGAATTACATTTTGTATTGAATTGAGTTATTGTGAACGCGTATTTCAATGCGTATGCAGTGTAGTGGGATTTTAATTATTTGGCACGGTTCGGTTATGCATACGAGGTGCGATCGGAAAGTTTCAAGACTGCGCCTATAAAAACCCGTACACTTATCTCAGGTATTAAATTCATCCATCACCCTCGAAGTAGTTCCCCTGGGAGTGAACACAACGATCCCAGCGCCGCTGCCAAGCCTGGAAGCATCCCTGGAAATCTTTCTTTGTCAGCCTGTCAAGCACCATCTGCGATTCTGCCTGAATCTCTTCTATCGTCTCAAATCTCCTTCCCCTAGCTGAATTTTCATCTATGGGAAGAGGAAGAAGTCACACGGAGCTTAGAAAGGAAGTTGGGGTCGGTTCTTGCAAGATCTTTGAGCTCCTGACAAACGAGAAGTCGATTCTGCTTCTGGTCCTCAGACAGGATGCGTCGCATGTGGAGTTCTTCCTTTAGAATCAGCTGACAGGTCCCATAGCCTATCCCAACAATGTCGCACAAGTCGTTGATGGTACGACGTCGATCTTCGTGAATGGCCTGCCGAATCTTCGTAACATTTTCGGGCGTTGTGCTCCAAGATGGTCGTCCAGAACGCTCGTCATCATCGACAGAAGTTCGGCCATTTTTAAAACGTGAATGCCACACAAAAGTTTGTGCACGACCCATTGCGGACTCCCCAAATGCTTGCTTTAGCATTTCATAGGTTTCCGTAACCGTTTTGGCGAGTCTTTGGCAAGAGATTCAGGCAGAATCGCAGATGGTACTTGGCAGGTTGATAAAGAAAGATTTCCAGGGATGCTTCCAGGCTTGGCAGCGGCGCTGGTATCGTTGTGTTCACTCTCAGAGGAACTACTTCGAGGGTGATGGATGAATTTAATACCTGAGATAAGTGTACGGGTTTTTATACGCGCAGTCTGGAATCTTTTCGATCGCACCTCGTAGGGCTGTACTGCCAGTGTGGTATGCCCGATTTACTTCCTTGTAGTTAACAGTGAGCGCTTGTGCCCTACTGGCTTAGTGAGTAATGAACCATGCGACGCAAAATTTATCCGATCAAGAAATGTCTTTTTATGTAAGTGAAAGGATCGTTAGGCTCTGCGATAAGACGACACGTTGACTGCCTTTTTTTTTGTTGCGATTTTCCAACGAAAATTGTAATGCATTTGTCTTCCTGTACGTTCTACTCGTCCGTCTGCCTCATCCATATTTATAGTAACTAATTATGCAGTAAAACTGGGCGAACAGATTGTGAAGGCCCTCGTTATGAATTTTTTTTGTTCCGTTCTTAATTTCTTATTGGTTCACATATTCGCCTCAGAACTTCGTTATCGAAAATTTCAAATAGAAACAGAGGCCTGTATTCTGATTTAGCGTAACTGCGTCCCAAGAAGTCCCGCAACGCGGCATAACACTTTTTTGTTTTTTCATATACTCTGTTAAAAATGAGATTTTCGTTTGAGAGCAGAAATATTGTAGTTACTTGGTTCTTTGATCTTCTTTTGCGTGTTAAAGATTAAATGCACTGTAATAATATAAAAATATAATATCATTACATAAGTAAATCCTCTACAGTCTCTTGTCCAATGCGCACAAGGATTATTTCGGGAGGGGGGAGACTCATGTTTTGAAATCTGCGGGTGTCACGGATTTTAAGGCATTGGGAATTTACTCAGTAGATAGAAAGAAAGCGTTATGGCTCGGATCAGAGGCGCTTGTGTTTTGTACACTCAGTTGCACCCCAGTTAGCTTCTCACATTCATCTCATCATAAGCGTGACTGATGACTATGCCATCAATTCATATTTTAGCCCAGAGCTGTGAAAGACACACACTGTGTGCTAGCATGTGCTTATGAGGGCTATGTAGGACATTGTTCCGTCCACACGAATGCCGCTCCTCATAAATTGCACGCAATCAAAATGTAAATTGGAACGCGAAAGGCACTTTGTAGTGATTGCATGGTCTGTGTCAAGTCATGAAGGATTGTTGCATGAAGATCGGATTGCAGGAGTAGGCCAGAAGTTCACTTATCATCATCGGATAGGATGTACTACTTTATTAACGAGTATTCGAGTATATTTAGTGGGTTCTTAGGGAAATCAAGATAATAATACATAGAAGGAAGATAGTGTAATTGCGTCATATTGTGAATATTATAACAATTATTTATTTTAATCCGTCTGATCACAATATTTAAAATTTCTTATAATTAAGATAATAAAATATCATTGATGTTCCATATCGATTGATCGATTTACATTTCGGAACATTTACACAAAATGTTTCGGTTTTTATAAAACCATCATCAGGTGTAAAATATATCTAAGAACTTAAAACAGAAATCATAATTGAGTTTTAAGTTCTTAGATATATTTTACACCTGATGATGGTATTATAAAAACCGAAACATGTGTAAATGTTCCGAAATGTAAATCGATCAATCGATATGGAACATCAATGATATTTTATTATCTTAATTATAAGAAATTTTAAATATTGTGATCAGACGGATTAAAATAAATAATTGACATAGAAGGAAGTTATGTATTATTATTTGTAGTAGCTGTTACCATCACATCTAGTTTTCAGAGCGCTCATGAATAAGATGTTGTCTGTAGGAATATGAAAGCACTTTTCTGGTTACTTAGTATAAGTGAATAGTCGTCATTTACTCTGCAGGAGGAACAACAAAGTCTTCAGAAACGTACTTAGGTTTAAAAATGGTGAAGTAAGTTGGAAATGGTTCCGTTATTTAAGGAGGTTACCTAGTATTGTTAGGACAGTGAAATCAAGGAAGTTGAAGTGGTTTGGTTGAGGAACTCACTCGGAAAGCAGTACCTGTTTTGTTCGTCTGTGTTTGAATCAGGTATGAGAGACGGACAGAAAATATTTATTCGAAGTAGGACCTTTAATTCCAAAAGTGTGGAAATAATAGTGAAGGATAATACGAAATAAGTACTAACTATCTTAATTCCTCACCGAAGAAATGGCGACCATTAAAACTACCTCTGGAACTTAGGTCAGTTACCGGGAGACTACACTGCTCAACATCCCAGAAGACAGTCATCTTCATAGTCATCGCCGTAAAGTCCTGAAATCATAACAATGCCCGTGTCTGTCCTTCCGTAGAGTTTGTGTCGTACTTTAGTGAATGTATAGGCTAAAGGAGTTCCAAAATACTTTAGCTTTGTTTTTAAGCGAGTTGGAATGGCCAATATTAAATTCTACTTAAATCTCTTCGCAAGAGAGTGCAGCTGATGTTATACCACAAGCATCTAGTAAACAGTTTCTGAGCCTTTCGGATTGTACAATGAAGAACGCCAAACCCATTTCATGTTCTTTTCTTCCTACCGAATCTGTCAACTTTGCAGCCGGGCGTCTCGTTTTTAGAACCGAACATAGAAACATCCGTCTTGTACAGACAAAATTGTAAATGAAACAAATGTTTATATAAACTCTGAAGTTTGTGTGGCGCTTATAGCCACGTCGGATTTTGTCTGAACATACTGCGATGCGCACCAACTTCTTCCTTTGTCTGTAACTTACACAGTATTGGGCAGGCGAGAGCAGCTGTCCAGGACACGTCAGTGATGATGGAGTTACTGTGTTCAGTAGTTGCCTTTGTTTGAAAGTGCTGGAGTGTGGTATCTACCCAGACAGGTTCTGTTTGAGGCTGGTGGTTGAAACAGACGGGGGTCCTTGATACATACTGGGGACGTCGAACGATCAATTGGTTCCCAGGCTCACTAAGTGTGTAACCTGTTGACTTTCTACTGCCTGTTGTGGTGGGTTTAATCAAATCCAGGTTCTCACCTGGTTTTCTGAGACCTCAGTCACTAACGTGGTGGATACAAACCACTGCTCTGCTCTCGAAATTGGTCGTCTCGGGAACGCATAGGCTAAGAGAACTTCTAACTGTCGCCGCGATATTATGATCCCACGTGTCAGCGTTCAGCGCTGTCCACCACGAAACAATAGCAGCCAGTAGTTTACCAGGCGCGTTGCCAGCTGACATGCTTTGGGAATGGATCATCTGACGACAATTCCGCCACTAGTCAGGCTTTGTCTCTTTACCAGCAAACCGATACCGTATCCGGACCTCCCATCTTCGTATCTTGTGTTCCTCCGCAGTTAAGTGACCGCAACACGAAGCTATCGGCTTAGGACCTGCTGGTGCCAAGGTTTTATCTGCACTCCCCTCTACACCTCCATGGTGCTTAGGTGCAGTAGCTGTCTTATTTATTACATTTAGGGAGTAAGACATGAAAGTCTGATAGGACTGCATTTATGTGGCCAGACCTCTCTTTTTCCTCGTGGATTGTAATCTGACGGAACTTTAGCAATTCTTGCTTGTCATTCTCTAGATTTGCTCTCCACTGCCTACAGTTCCTTCCTGCTTCTTATTGGTGTCTCTGTATCTGCCTGCTTTGTGCTGAAGAGTAACTCTCGTTTCTCTGTCGCTGTCCTCGCTCTTTAAGGCGAGTTCGCCACTTTTGGCCTTCCTGTATTCAATCGTTTGTGGGATAAATGTTTAGTTCCTTTTCTTTTTGTTGTAATGTGACACTTCTTAAAAGCTTCGTTTCTGATGCTTCAATTTGAACACTGGTTTTCCTTCTCAGCCCGAAATTTTTCCTCCATAAAGGATTTGGGATTGGCGTGGCAATTTTGTAATGTTTTAATGTCATTTTATGGACCTGTGTCCCAGTTTTATTATTGATATTCTTTATTTTCATCACCACGCTTCGTCGTCCGTGTGTTAGGGTTAGTGTTCGAAGGGAGATGAAAGGGCCAGAGGCAAATTCTGCCACAGTTCTTTCGCAAGAAACTTCACTTCCTGTAGCAGGAGTTGTATGATCGAACATGAAAGGGCTGTTCGTGTGAGGACAATAGAAACCATACGAACGAGGCTGTGATAAACGGGTGCCCAGGTGTACGTAAATTTCAAACAACACAAAAGCTTTCCAGCCGAACAATGGAGTTCCCCATAACTGCGCAGAGAATTGAAATGGCGAATGGCGCCTGTGGGCTAGCATTAGAGTTCTCATTTGTACCTTGAAAAACATGAAGACAGCGCAAGATGCTAAGCACCGAAAGCTTCGGCGAAGGTTTAAGTCCTGTGTGCATGTCCGTCAAGAATTTTTCATTATGGCTCTTAGAGAGATTTCGATTAAACTTGGTATTGTGGTATGTAGTGAAGTTGTGAGATCTCAGTTATGTGTTGAGCTTTTGTGCTTCCGTATTCCAGCGTATTTTTTTTGTATTCGGAGCGGTGTTGGTGGGTGTGTGTGTGTGTGTGTCGGCTGGCTGTTTGGTGCCTCCGTCCATCTCTCTTTTCTGGGGCACTGACGTATCTCTTTCTGTAGCTCCGAGCCTGTCCGTAGCCGACTACCAACCAGTAACTCGCTCGCAGTTTGTCTTCCCATTCTCAGGTCGATTACTAGTGCTGACCTCCCTCGAGTCTATTGATTTAGGTTTGGCAATCCTTTATTGGATTGCCGGTGATTGCTAAAATCGTGTAATAGAAACGAGAAGTGATGTTCGTGATTAAGTCTTAAATTCTTTGCACCAGTTGCATGACTTGAGGTCATTGTTATCGCATTTTTACATATTTTTCGAAATGTGCCAACGAACAGTTTAGAGATCGAAGAAATTGTTTGTTAGCGATGATACGTGAAATATTTGTTCCGAAATCTTTAGGCCTATGTGACTATGCAGTGCGAGGCATTCAAAATCACAAAGAACTCATTTGGAAAGTTTGTGTACTCCATTCTGCAACAAGCGTTTCTATCCCTGCTTTTGGGACCACGTATAGAATGATATTACCGTTTTGTTTGCCTTCGTCATTCTGCTGTTTGCTCGTGTTTGGCTTTACGTTAGCCCGTATTGTGATGTGAAATTGAACAAGAAAAATTAATTTTATACAGTCCCCTCTTGATGACAAAGGAAGGAGAGAATGTACATGCGGTGATTGTGTGAGTGGAATTTTTTTGTCATCTGATCCTTGTGTAAATTTTATTTTGAAATACTCGTGTATCACATATACACGCTGTGTTAATATGGGATGTTTTAATGAACGGACGGCGTAATATTTTCCAACGTTATTTTGTGCCAGAAGATTGTCAGTGACTCTGTGTTTTGTACTACGATATTTAAGCTACGCTAGGTGAAAGACATGCAATGTTTCTACACCATCCGCGGTTTTATACAGTTTTGCCAACTGCGGTGTTACGTGTTACATATAATTGGTATTAGTTTAGGTATAATACATGGACAGAATTGGTTCTATTGTACCAAGTTATCCACATTTGCTGGGATGAAGGCTGTAATGGAACTACAGTTTCCCTCAAGGCCTTGATCTTGCCAACCTCAGTTTTCTCGCTATTCCAGTAACGTAACCCTGGCTGTTGGCGAGGTCGGAATATTCAAATCACGTCTTGGTTCGTTTATTTATAGAGTGTGTGGTCTTCAGTTATTTAGTTTTGTTTTCGTGATTTAGTGGGGTACTCAGTACACTTGAACACAGTAGAACACATCAGATAAAATGCATCGTTAGTCAGCTCCATTCAGCCAGGCGTTGTTAGCCGGTTAACATGGAAGCTCTGCCCTTGGTTTTAGTGTGTGTACTGGATTAGGCATCAATCCTGTGTTACAGCGATCAGCCTGTGGTCTATGATCCAAAGACATGCCCGTGGTTGGTTTGGTTTTGCAACATCCAGGGTTTCCACTCGGCGCTGTTCCATCTTCTTCATTCCTGCTGCTGATTTTTCTCATAGCGTTATCTTCTGTTTAGGGCAGTTGCTTCTAGCTATCGTTTTAGTGATGTCTTTTTGTTTTTTAATGGTAGGCCAAGGAACCAACTGTCCCATCTACGTTTATCGTACTACATGCATGTGTGCCGGCTTCCTAACTTCAAAGACGTCTTCCTGTTCCCAGTCCGCTCTCTGCCTTTCCATCTGGGTTTCTTCTGTCCCTTAGACTCTTGATCTTTCTTTGTTACTTTTTCCTGTTAGTATCCAATCCGCTTCGGGCAGTGAATTGTCTCAAAAAACCATGTTCGTTGTCAGTTTCTGTATAATTATGCGGGTAATTCTGTTATATCTAGCTTTTACAATGTGTATAGGTCTATTCACGAAGAGGTTTAATTATTTTAAACTGAAGAGGACAGTGGCTATCAATGAGCGGTGATCTTAAATTGCAAGAACGAATAATTATCTAATCCATATTTTGTTGAACATTGCTACGAATTGGTGGCAATGGAAAGCAATCTTGCGATACCGTATTTTATCCTTACAGAGCTGTCTCCCGACCGACAGTCTCTCACCCACCGCCATATTTATTTATAATGTAGACGAAAAAAGGAAGTAAGAGTTAGTGCATGTGTGTTGTTAGACAATTTTATAATGTGTTGTGTTAGGGGCTGTTGAATTTAAATGACAGGATAATTTCTCTTTTGTTTCAGGTGAGTCTACATTATACCACGTGGAGTTAGTTTGGTCGAGCATCGTGACGTTCTGAGAGCTAAGTAATGATCCATTTGTAAAAACTATGGTTTCTTAAGGTCTTGTCTCCTTATTTACGCGCCATGTGAAGTTATTCGATTTAATTATAAGTATCTACTTCGACTTGGCGTTTCATTTCTCGTTTCTCTGAAATGTCTTGTAGCATGTCAGGGTCTTATAACTGGGTTTTCTTTGTGTGTGTGCGCGAGATAGAGAGATAGAGAGAAAGAGAGACTTTAGTGAACATAGAAACCGCAAAGTCCTCGACCTCTGACATTATACGCAAAATCCAGCGCCTGCCTCATTAAAACCATTACCGAAATTATTTCCTGGAGTCCTTTCATTAATGTCGTTACATTTCTCTAAATATCCTGACATATTTTTAGTTGGAGAACATGAAACGGTTACTCAGGACGAAATCTGACGGGCATGGTGGATGTTTCAAAAATTAAATTTGATTTTCGGGCTAGCAGTCGCTTTACAGAATGTGAGGCTTGAGGTTTTCACGGCGACGAGCACGAAGCTGGATGTATCCTGGGGCGTTGCACCGTACACACGGTTCGCCCTGAACCAGGGGAGCGTAACGCACCAAAGCGCGGGCATGAATCGACGCCGAGTTAAATTCGACCCCACGATTCTAGTTTCCGAGGAATCGATCGGGGTACACGCATTTATGGAAAATATTACTTAACTGCTTTCCTCACTTGTGTTACTTAGCTGGATGAATGCTGTGTGCATTTGTATGAGTGACCGCCGAAGAGTCCTAGGTGTCGTTATTTTAAAAGAACGATTTTTAAAGACATGTGATGGTTGGCATGTTGTTTTAAACTGGCTGTTAAGAATAATGAATGAGATTGTGAGAAAGATGTTCTGGCCGGACTGCAGTCGCATTGTCAGGTACTAAGTTTTATTTTCAGAAACTCTCAACTGTCCTGATTTGTGAGCAATACAAATTGCTTTTGACCATAGTTTCTTACGACATAACCAACAAGTCTGCAAAGCGAGAACGAGATCTTGAAACGTAGGCGAGATGAAAAATATCCCTGTTTTTGAAATTTATAAATATTTTCAGAGCCGCTGAAGGATTGTTGACTTGTTTTCAGTCTCACTTTTATTCTGGCGAACCGTGGACTTGTTTTATGGACGTGTTATTTAGCGAAGGTCGAATTGCTTCAGCTATGGTCTGCTTGCTAATCAGTAACAGGTTGACGGTTCGTCATTTTGTTATCGACAAGATAAAAACCTCGTGTACTCTCCTTTGTCTACGACGATAATGTTAATAGTGTACTCCAGCAGAGTACGCATATTTTTACAAATGTATTTCTCGCTGTTTTACATATTCTTTTGGCCTTTATGCACAGTTATTGTACATTCAGATTATTGTTTGTTTGTTGGTTTGTAGGCACGTCGCCTTGTGAGGTTATTTGGGTCTTACTGTTAGAAAACTAATTGCACTTTCAATACGAGGCTGATGGATGTCTTGAAATGTCGCAAAGTAGTGATGCACAATAGACGTATTTGTGAAAATGAAGCTAATACTACTCCTATACTGATTTTGTGCGACTAATTATGTGTAGTAACGTTTATTTTATAATAAATGTTTTGTAGTGTAATTCAGTGCAGAATATTCTGTCTTCCTTTGTCCTGTTTTAATGTTAAAGGATTAAATTATCGTCCAGAAGCATAATTTTTGATTGCTGTTTGAGAACAAAGGGCAGAAACAGATGTTTGGAGAAACTGAGCGTGTTAGAAAATGTGGGAATAGGAGAGCATAAATTCATAATCATCAAAGTCATCATTTAGTGTAACCACATTTTACGTACCGGCAGCTTATGTAGGAGGACGAGACGCGCTCTAAGGGAACTGAGTGCCTTACGTAAGTTTACATGAGTGAAGTCTCACCGCGTAGTGCCTAGCATGTGAAGGTTGGACGTATCGGTGGTCCAGCGACTGTGGAATGTGGGTCATACATCTATACGCCACAGAGCAGCCTACTACTCGCAGTATCGATCTTCTGCGACAGAGTAACTTGTAATTCACAGCGCCCGTGGAAAAACGGACCAAGTACTGTTTTGATGCCAAGTCCCATGGGTTCACATGCAGTTATACCGAGCGAAAGCAGCCATGCTCGTTAAATTTGCCCAGAGGGGAAACAAGGCCTGACACAAATGTGCTTATACATTCTTTAATAAACGCGTTATTCGAAGTTCATTATGTTCTTTATATGTATGACTTAAGGATATGATTAGGAATTAATTTAAGTGTTTTACACAATCAGGCTTGTTCAGCCGAATGCAGTTTATTTGTAATATGTACGATGTATAATTAAACGGTCTATTACGTATTCCGTCTTGAAATTTGAGGTTCTGAGGGCGTTATTATTTAGGTCATTAGAAACAACACGGTAATTAAGATACGGCGATTGTAACTTGAGTGTTGACTGATTATACTGCTGATGTCTGTGTTGCAAACACATGGCACGGCGTTTGAAACCGGCTTTGGATATCTCATTGAAGCGACTCAGGTAGCTGCAGGCGTATTTCGTGCCTTGTTATGTTCAACAGTGCTGCCATTCCTTGGATTCAGACGTTCGTGGTAAGAAAGCATTTTCACTGTTGAATGGAAGTTTTTGAAATATTGTGAAGAGCAGGATGAATATTTTGAAAGTACGTAAGTTTGGTTCATTAATTTTTTATAACGATCCCGCGAAATATTCTGATTTGATTGCGTTAAGGTATGAAATAATGTAACTTAATTTATGGAATATGTACCTGTATAGGTAATACAAGTGAATTTGAAACTTGCTTAGTTTGGTACTTAGGAGTCTTATGATACAACGCTTCAGTGATAAGGTGGTAAGTGTTTTCAGTCCCTGTTTTTCTTAACAGCCCTCATCGATGAGCGTATAATTCCACGTGCTGTTTAACTGACGCCTTTGGCAGTTTCGATGTACAAGAAGCAACGCGCGCCGTTGTGTGAAGTGCTGGCGTCTCGTTCCTGTTAAGCCCATTAAACAGAATCTGCTGAAAGCCTGAAAGTGACTTTCGGTGGAATTATGAAATTATTCTTTCATAAACCAGTAATTTGCAGGCCAGAATCCCGTTCGAGTTAAACGGAGCACTTGTCGGTAAATGGATGCGCCTTGCGACCGAAAAAAAAAATTATTCGATTAGTCTGGGCGCCATATTCGGCGGAGGTTTAATGCTATTGTGTATAACGAAACTGCAGCAAATAATGGCATTTCTGTGAACTTCTTTCTTGGTAACTTCTTTTTTCTTCGCTTTTTAATTTTAATCATCTTTTTCGTTTTAATCATCGTGAGCTTCTTTTACTATTCTATTGCACGAACTTGACAGCTAATTATTCATTGGTGCTCGGTAAGAAGGACTAATACAAATTACGTTTAACTTAAGACCTTATTGAGCACCGGAGAACAAGCTACGTAGCACATGTGAAGCTGAAACATCGTAGTAAAATAGCTTTAGGATCTATGGTTGAAGAAGTTGAAGAAGGCCTATAACTAACTAGCTAGATGGCTTACCGAACCCTAAGGTTCATCACCGAATTAACCAAAGCCCTCCACCGGACCCTGTCCTGGGCCAACAAAATCCAGTCTCCTTCAACTCCTATCTCCCATAGATCCCGTCTGAGATTATCCTCCCATCTACGTCTAGGTCTCCCCAGAAGTCTCTTCCCTTCAGGTTTCCCAATCAGTACCCGGTGCACACCTCTTGTCCCATCCATGCGCGCTGCATGTCCCGCCTATCTCATTCTTCTCGACTTAATCACCCTGACAATATTGGGGGAGGAGTACAGAATTTTAAGCTCATCATTATGCAGTTTTCTCCACGCCCCATCGTCTTCTCTCCTAGGCCCAAATATCCTCCTCAACACCCTGTTCTCAAACACCTGCAATCTGTGTTCCTCCCTCTGAGTGAGAGACCATGTTTCGCACCCAAACAAAACAACAGGAAGAAGGCCTATAACGAGGTTAAAATATCATTGTCGTGATTGGGCGAGGCACAAGACATCTGTCACAGCAAAATTGTGGTATATTTCCAGGACGGCCTGCAACATCGGGACGTGGTTGCAAGAATTCAACATTGTCATTAGTTTTTGCGTGAAGGTGTTCATGTGCAGTGGTTGGTGTCGAGCTTTGAATGGAACAGCCGGTAGCACTTGCTGGGTGCGTTTTTCAAGTATCTTAAGCCCAGGGTTAAGTTCCGCATTCAGATGAACGACTCTTTTTTTGTATGTGTCTCATTTGTGCTTATTTGAAATCGGGAAGCGAACTGTGTTGTTAGGTGTAGCTGAACTCAGTGATTGACGGGTAGATCGATGAGTCTGAACTTCAGTTGTAGCAATCAGAACTTGATTCTGGTTACATTTGGCAGCGTTTTGGATCGTGTTCGCTAATTAAAAAAATCTGCCTCGAACTCTGGAGTACCAGTCCATTTAGTTTCGGATGTCAGCTTTTTATAGGCCATTGACTCATTTTACTGGAACAGGAATTTCTGGAAGCAGCGCTTTAGGTAACGCACCGTTACATTTGAAACATCATTACGTATTCTCTGAATAATTCAGTGTTGTTGTTTTTTTATTTGGTTTTTTTGTGTGTGCCAGAGCTGTTCCATTTCCGAGCTTTGAAAAATAAAAACAGAAGGACGTTTACCTGTTAGGTTTACTCCGTCTGTGTTATCGTAATTTGGTTTATTTTGCAACATATTCATTGTCCTCTTGCGTTTAGGAATCTAATGCCTCTTAGCTCGACCCACGAAACTAATTATATCGCGAAATAGCGAAAGATGAACGAACATAAGTCAACGAAGTACTGTTATAGATGACAGGAAGCCAGACAGAAATGGAGATCACTGTTTTGTGTTATAGAGGATTATACAGAATGTTTTTTTGTAGAGCGGGAATACCATCTACTCTGTCTACCCCTCTTTTGACTTGGAGCCAGAAACGCGTACTTTTGGTAAATTCGAATAATTAGTGTACATTTTTTTTGCCGTCGCGTACATTGGCGGAAGCCGGGCTGAGTGAAATGTCCTGTTGCGGCTAGGACCGTTTAGCACACGACCAGTTCGCACCGGGCAACGGGAGCGTCATGTCACAACGGCCTTAATTGCTGCGATGGATCGGCGAAGTGTGTGTGTGTGTGTGGCGCTGCCAGCAGGAGAGCGTTAAGTTCGCTGACAAGGACAGCGACTCATGAATAAATTAAGTAATATCTGTGACACATATGGGGAAGAACATAGATTGATGGAGTTTGAGAACAAAGTGGCGAGGAGAATGCGTCGATCTAAGAGAGCGTAAGAAACTGGGGGATGGAGAAAATTGCATAATGAGGAGTTTACTTTGGACCAAAATTGGACTCTTTGCCAAACGTTATTAGCGCGATGAAAGCAAGGATGCGGGTGGAGATGATAAATTACGACGAAATGTTAAGTTTCAAAACTTGACGAGAAAATACAACTCGGAAGACCTCGGTGTAGGTGGGGGGCTGGGGGATAATATTGGCATGTGTCTTAAAGCAAGCCTCGGGTTTAGAATCGTATCCATGCTTCCTGAATACGAAGTAGGAGCGCTGGGCATCGTCCCGATTCGTTCGTTCAGATTTTTGTGTTCGACGCGCGTGCGTGTTGTAGCGGATCCCATTATCACGGAATTCCGACGTGTGAATGTAAAGAGAGGACGAAGATGGCAAGGCGATGTGAGTGGATGACGGGACCGAGTGATCTGGGGCATTTCAATACGAGTCTTGTATGTGGAGGCTCGCCCGGAATCTATCCGGCCATTTCTTCCAGCTGCTGCCATCCGTTGTAGGTCGAGGGAGGGCGAGATGTTTACGAGTGAGAAGTGGAACGGGGGTGCATGTTGCCTGGATACAAAGATTGCAGCTAGGGGCGTGGAGCACTGACAGTAGAGAAATGGCCGGCACATAAACAACGAGACGAAGAATAGAATGTCTGTGAATATAAAGGCGCATAAAATTAAATAAAAAACCTTTGGTCACTTCATAGCCACCATTCTGCTTCCGTGTGAGTTTTACTTTGCTGAATTCATTGTTTGAAAATAGCCCAGTAGCTCGTGAAAACGGTTGATTGTTTTAGTGGCGTTATTAAAAAAAATTATGTGCTTTGCAGTCCAGGACGAGGACTGTGTTTTCTGTATCTGGGCACAATTGAGTTAGAACTGTCCGTGGCGGTTTAAAAATTCAACGTGTTTCGTGATAAGTTGACATGAAACATTACAAAAACCCGAAACATTACTAAAACTCAGCACACCACGTACGTTAAGTCACAACATTTCGGCTCATCATCTTGTTGTAGTCAACTAATGGTTTGGCATAGTTTGTTATTATCATGTAATCTTGTTCGCCTTTATCTGGTGTACTTCCTCATCACTATAACGTCTGGGTCTGCTTCAGTTACTGCAGTTGGGGCCAATATGTGCGATCGAGATCCGTTAGAAATAAATGACGAGGGGATGAGCGGATAAAAATGCGTATACTGTCCATACTTTTTAACATTTTGTCCCAGCGGCAGTACTTTGTAGCCCACAATCTCATTTCCTGTGTCGATGATGTATTTGGTTTGCTTGTTTTCCTTGCATCTGCACTCTGGCGAAAAACGCACAGATTCGCCCCGACTACAGTACTGGCTTTAACGTGTGTCTGAAATGAATGTTGTACGTAATCATATCTGTCTTTTCCGTGTTCGAATTTTTATCTGATGTATTGTGATGCTAGTATTCCTTATTCTGCGTCTGTTGTGGCAACACTGATCACTGAATTTGTTCAAAAAAATATAACGAGCAGCGGATATTCGCTAGAGAAATATTATCAAATATCGTATATATTTTTTCTTAACCAGTTAATACAGCGATGTAGAATGAGGGCGCCAGCATCATAGGAAGATACGCGCGCGGTAGTAATGACATTTGTAATCGCAGTGTAAGTTGGAGAGACAGCTAACGAATGTTGAAACCAGACATAAATGACAGTGATGAATGGATTGTTAGAATTAGACTAGCGGGCTTATACCCTGTATGTATTTATTTATGGTTTACTTATCGACGCTGCCAGTAACTCAGATTATATAAATTAGAATGATGGGATGGTTGGTAAATGATGAGTTGGAGAGGATGTGGACTGAGGCAGTCTTGGCGTAATTTAAATAATTATTGCAGAAGTTGCTGGGTGGTGCCGAGGAAAAATATGAAAATTTCGTACAGGATAGTCTGTCTCCGGGTCATGATTTGATGTCGGGACGTCCCGAATACAAAGCCAGAGTGCTAATGCTCGCCCAGACGTTCGGTTCTTAAGATGCGTAGTTTCTTTTTTGCAATTGAAAATATAATAATTTTGCCTTGTTTATTGTAGTTTAATTTATTCACATAATATTGCACGTATTATTAAGTTAACAGTGTATCTGAATATAAAAGAGAGGGATTATGAGGGGAATGGAGGAAATTACATAATGGAGCGCTTCATAAAATCTACTTTTTGCCTAATTATACTACTGTGGTCGAGGCAAGGGTAATGAGATGCTTGAGGCATGAAGCACACGTGGAAGAGACGAGAAATGCGTACCAAAATTTTAGTCGGAAAACCTGTAGGTAGCCAAGGCTTAGATGGCAGAAAATATTAATAAGGATCTTGGCGTGTGTGTTCACAGAAATGAAAATTCGGGTTCCATAAAACTTTGGGAATTTGTTGTCTAGCTGAGCTACTACTATCTTCTCAAGAAAGAATGCGCCACAGATAGTCGAGATCGATTGGTTATCGCTCCTAATTCGTATTCGGGAGGTCTCTGGTTCAAATATCGGCCCCGGAGGCCTGCTATCGTGACAGACATTTCGTGGATTTCCTCACGTTGTTCTGTAAATGCTGGGATAGTACATTAAATCAGACCACGATCGGTTCAATCTTATTTATTATTCATCGATCATCCGTCATTGGACGTTGTGTGGTCTGAGCTACTGAAAGCGCCGTTAAATAAACTTGAAATAAATGAGGTACTCAGCTGCATTTAGTTAGGTACAGTAGATATATGTATATACCTGTTGCATATTAACTGTGCGTGTCTGTATAGGTCGTGCTGCTTTAGCGGAACGTACTATTGGATGTTTTTCAGAAGATATGGAGTAACAGACTTATTGGATATTGTCCACCGTCATAATTTAATTAAAAAGGCGGCTTTTGGATACTGGAATCTGTCACATATTTTAACATATACATATGTTACATTAAGTTCGTATCTCTGTTAAATCCCTAAATACCTGTGTTGCGAGGACCAGTTTGTAGGTAAACGATGTTTAGGGAAACAATCCCACTTTATTTTGAGAACCAAGATCCGTCCATAAAATACACTTTGTTGGCCAAATACCTGGTAAATTAACGTCTATAGAGATTTCTTTTACGGTTTTCAAAGTTTATTTCAGGTAATCACCGTCATCGCCCAGTCGACTTTAAAAATCATTCATGTTTACTGACCTAACAGCGTGTCATCTTTCGTCGCATTGCAGGAAGGATGTGGTGAAGTATTCGGGCTGTCACTTATTATGCTGTTGAATGTCGGGTGTCAAAGTTACACGGGAAGAAGGATTGTAGAAAGGGTGGAAAGGACATTGTCATTGAAGCTATCTGCATGGGTGTCAGGTGAAGAACGTATTTTAAGGAAAGTCCCTCAGAATGCAGGCATTCAACTTTTCTTTGGAATTGCAGGATGCCCTACCATGCCTGCCAAATTCTTTCAGTATCACTTGTTGAAATTGAGACCATCGGAAGCAGAACCCACGCCCACCCAGGGGTGGGGATACCGTGTAGCTTCAGGTTCCACAGAAGTCTGTCGAAGAAAAGCTTGCTTTTCTGTGTGAACGTATTGTGAAATATTGCCCCAAGTTCATACTTCAGTAAATAATCTAACAAAGGAAAACGAAGTATGAACGAACTGACGTGTGCTGTTAGAATGCTGAGAGGGATATTCGATAGAATATGAGACCGTGTTAGTTTCAGAGTAGGCCTTGTGTACATATAAACCCTGGCGAGTCACTTTGCCGACCGAGCTGTTTCGATTGTAACTTTGAAATGATTTCGCAAAGAATGGAAGCGACGCTGTGGTCTATGAACCTTGTAGTCAAGATGGTTGTGATGGTTCTGATGGTTGCTGTTTAGGACAGAAGGAAACACAAGTGTAAATCACTTCTTGATGAGCAGTAATTATTCGTGTAATTCGATTGATGCACTGATATGATAGGAGGGTTTGTCAGTTTGGTTAATCACTAGTGGCCAGAGATTCGGACATTCAATTTACACGTCAGTAGCACTTCAGGCCATAGAAACCTAGTTAACACGAGTGAGTTTACATTTAAGCCTTCAGAGGGAGGGGAAATGGAGGTACGATACTGAAAGGATTTGAGTGGTTGGCAAATGATGTACCTACCTATAATTGATCTGTTTTCAAATGCCGTGCTTATTTGTTTTGTGTCACCGATAGCTGTGATTCTAATTTGGAATTTGATTGCTGGATTTATGGTATGCCTAACTGCGCAATTCATACAGCTCGACTTAAAGCTCACATAACCTAACCCTACTTCGAGGCACCAAGCATTTTGGTGTGGAGTCCATCTGGAGCCTTGAGTCTTGCCTCGTCTACCCCTATACACATTCATGGAGCGTATTACTAGGGCCAAGCGACACCTTTGCTTTTACATATAACTCATTGTGTTCGTATAACTGAAAACGAGATGAATGACTTAAAGGCACTCGTCACATATTAGTTCGGAATTGGGAGGAGTTGTTTAGTGTCCTGAGCAAACACTGTTTATCTTATGCCTTCATCTAACGTCGTACCTGCCATCCATGGCGGCCTTTCGGAAGTCTCGGGCGGCAGTGAGGCGAAGCACCACTTAATATAGGGCCCTGATTTTATTTACAGTTTAGATATTATACAAGGCAACCGCTGTTAAGGGCCGCCTTCCAGAAGATCATAAAATAGTTGTAAACCGGCTGAGTCCCGAATCACTGCAGTACAAACAAGTGTTCCTACGCCCTAACACAGTAGCACGTTTATGTTCTCTGCTTTATGTTTACCCTCTGTACGTGTCTGTAATATGTTGAGGTAGTTTAGTGTTGAATGATGGTTTCATCACAATCCAAAGCTTGTCATGTAATGCTATGTCAACGCGGCAATTCGTTGCTAGTATCAAATTGATATTAGTTTAGGTTGGGCTGGGTTAGGTTAGTTTGGATTAGATGAGGTTGGGTTAGGTTTTATTTTATTAGATTGGGTTTAGGTTAGGTTCGTTTGTGTCAAGAAATTGAGTTGGTTTGCATGTTTAGGAACAAGGCGTTTATATACAGTCCATAAAATAACATAGCCGTGGTAAAGTTTGCATAATGACCACTGGATCTAGGAAGTCGGATTTGGAATGATGGTTGTTCGTACTTATATCTTGTTAGCACTTGCAAACTTACGTAGGGAACTGTGATATATCTCTGATGTCTTTGTGTACTAAGAATATTTAAGCACAAGAACGAATTAGGAAGTTGTATAATTATGAATTTATTATTCAGCTTGTTCTGTAAAAAGAGAAGAGTTTTAAGTCCGGACGGATGGCAGCGTAGCAACTTTTCTAAATATGATTTGAGGTTTTCACAGAGGTGAGTATGAAGATTTCTGTCTTCTGGGTTGTTGCGCTGTGTAGTCTGGTCGATGTTTACCAACGTTTCAGAGGTCATACTGCCTCCATCATCAGGGCGATGAGTATGAAGATTTCTGTCTTCCGGGTTGTTGCGCTGTGTAGTCTGGTCGATGTTAACCAACGTTTCAGAGGTCATACTGCCTCCATCATCAGGGCGATGAGTATGAAGATTTCTGTCTTCCGGGTTGTTGCGCTGTGTAGTCTGGTCGATGTTAACCAACGTTTCAGAGGTCATACTGCCTCCGTCATCAGGGCGATGAGTATGAAGATTTCTGTCTTCTGGGTTGTTGCGCTGTGTAGTCTGGTCGATGTTAACCAACGTTTCAGAGGTCATACTGCCTCCATCATTAGGGCGATGAATATGAAGATTTCTGTCTTCTGGGTTGTTGCGCCGTGTATATTGTGAATATTCATACTCATCGCCCTGATGACGGAGGCAGTATGACCTCTGAAACGTTGGTTAACATCGACCAGACTACACAGCGCAACAACCCAGAAGACAGAAATCTTAAACTTTTCTAAACTTTTAGTCTTACGTAGTTTTTTTTCTCACGCTGCAGATTGGAATATTCCACGAGTTGACGTATTTAATAATTACTTGGGCAGGGGATTTACTTCTTCCTGCGCCCGTTCTTTGCTCCAGGCTGAAGCAGTATAAATCTTAAGTCAAGGGGTTTGGTGTTAGTTATGGACCTGCAGAGAATGAAGCCACCAAAGCCGACGTATGCGCTGCCAGCAGATGGTATCTGCTAGGCATCGATTGGCTTTTTTCTTTTTATTAAACTGTCATTCTGTCTTACTGCCTATGGTCATGGGATGCTATAAATTCTCTCTCTGTCTAATTTGTATGCGAAGCAGCGAAAGAAAGAGTGGAACGAGGAAATTGAGGTTCGCTCCGTTACCATTGTCTATCCTTCAGTCTCTGGGTCTTATTTGCTTGGTCTCGTGTGCTCATTGTTCTCTTTAAATTGAAACCTACACGGGGGTAGTCCGAATAGTAGAATGCAGAAGTAGCGAGGATTTTTTGAGAGAAAAAAACAGTTTTTTGACATCAAGTTCCCTTTGGGTAAATCTTATCTGTGTATATTAAATCATTTCGTCCAGTGATCTCTGCTTCTGCTGTTGCGAAAATGAATGGATGTGGGAAATGGTCGTAGCTTCACAGAACAGTTAAATTATTTTCTACAGTCACATGTATTAGAAGCCATGCCAAAAATTTTAGTACATAATTCAATTGGAGGCTGAATTATGTATGATACTTGAACGCAGTTGCCGCATAAATTTGCATATTTTGAGTAGGCTACAGCATTATTCAAAATTTGTTTTGCTTGAGTTTAGAAATGTAAATTTACGTCACATTTTTACCGAATCCCGGAAATTGGACCAGTTACTAGCAAATATCCTACATAGGATTTCTTTGTATTTATTAATTAATATTTTATTTTTTTAATTGTGCCGGTCTACCTTCAGTTAATGGGAGTATTTTTGGTCGCACGTTTTTGAGAATGTACTGTACCTGTCAGCTACAGGGAAAGCATTCTATTAGGCCTGACTAATTTAATTATTTTTGTATGAACTGAACTTAATTTACATATTTACGTGTGTTTAAAACTCTGTCTCCATGGAGATTTCAGAAATTCAGTAGCAAACTGATGGACGCAGTCAACTGAATTAGACCAAACGGAACACTGGCTCAAAAATATGTGTTTCATTTTGCATATGTGTGCAGTATAACGTAGGCCGTAGCGACTGATTTATGGCTTAGGCGATTAGGCGCCGTATTCTGACTGGAATCCCCGGGTTGAGCCTCGGTGCAGTGCATTTGAACTTATGACGGACATGGTGGTGAACGTCAGGGTTTAGGTGCGTCCCGAAGATATTTTTCCGAATTCAACTACAAGTTTCTTGTTATCATTCCGTCTGCACGAATTCCGTATGTAACGGCCCAAACTGCTACTTAAACTATTTCGACCTCACTCGGTGCTGTGTACGTACACAGCATCTTGTCGATCAATTTTGACGTTGGTTTAGGGCTCACTTTCCTTGCAGTCTTCAACATCGTACGTAAATCATCTCATTGTTTTGACAGGCTCTGATGACGTGTGATATTGTCCTACATTTAACCTGGTTTATATGTTCCATTTACCTTAATTCATTTTAAGGATAATTTTAAGCATGAGATTAAGGAAGAATGGTGTTGATGGGAGAACAGAACTCGGAGAAACCTTTCCCACTGCCACGTTGCCCAACACAAATCGCAAATGAACTGTCATGGGTGTGAACCCAGACCTCCGCTGTGAAAAGCCGATTTCTTCATGTAGTAAGCTAAAGATCTTGCTCCGGACCCAGCTGCTTTCTTAAACAGAACGGAAAAATGTTATACATACTCAGAACGAAAGAATCACTCAAGGGACGTATTCTTACCCTGTAATCCGTCTTAAGTAGTTTAATTAAATTAACAAAGTCATGCTTGAACTTGGTACTAATCCGTGATGTCTCAATCTTGTCCCTGTTTTAATGCGAGTAGCTACAGAACTCTAAACTCTGACGTGAATGCCATTAATCTTGATCGCATCAACTGACGCTTCTGTGGTGACACAACCGACTGAGTTCTCCGAAGTTTCTTGCTGACGTCACGATCTGGAGTTTGTTTTCATACGGATTACATCGTTCCGCCACAGTCCTCTTTTACCATTAGCTCAATGAAAATGATTTGTTTATGAACATCCAGCTGAATGAGGGTTTCTACGTAAGTGCCTCTTAGCACACGTAACCCTGAAGCTTCACCTATTGTGTTTCATTCACATGACGATATCAGGCCCCAAGAAAGAGTAATTGCAGCCTTTTACAAGGCGAAATTTATTTCTGATAGTAGTTGATGTTGGTTCGTTATTTCAGGTGCGAATAGATTATTAGCGTGCATTAGACAGTTCGCACGAATAGTAGGATTAGAGGTTTTCACGGCGGTGAGTCTGGGCTATTGCGCTGTGTGTAGTCTCATTGAAGTTTAGACGTTTCAGAGGTCCTTGCTGTATCCATCATCAGGGTGACGAGTGGGCCGCGCGGTTGGAGTTAGACAGTCAAGAAAGAGCCTTTGCCTAACCAGTGGGGCCTGGAGTCAGAATCAGGCGAGAGCCTGGGAACCAGTAGGAGTGGGGGGTTCGACTCCTCACATGGGCTTTGCTACCTCGTCCAGACCGATTAGAAGGCCATCTCGGCCTCATCCAACGGTGGGGGATTTTCATAGGTATATAGCAGCCGAAAGGAAAAGCTGGCTTCACCACTCGTATCCATCCATTGTCGGTTTAAGAATGTTTTTAGCCTTTCTCTCGCTCTTTCTATCCGCGTTTATGGCGTGGTGTTTATGGGGAAGGGCAGATTTAGCTCTGAACTTTGTGAAGTATGGATCCGGGATTATCTTGTATGCTGTTGGAATTGAAACTTCATATTTTAAATTCCAGAGCCCTGAAATTGTTTTCCAGGTCACCTTTCAATTAAGGGAAGAATTTTGTGCTCGAATATCATGTTGCATCTGATACGCTGAGTAAGGTTGTATCGAAAACAGTTTGAGTGGTGACTCGTGAATAGTTTGGAAAGTTTTAATTATGTATCAGCAAATTATACTAGCTCTGGAGACTCGTTAACGTCGATGAATCCGCTGTAACGAATAACATGCGTGGGAAGTGGAGTCCAATTTTGAGTACACACTTATACATTTTTACCTATAAATCCATTGTGCATTATCAATGTAATTCCATTATAAATACACATTGCGCATAGTGGAATTAATTGTACTTGTATTTCGTTAAATATTTACAATACCGGAAAGTGTTTTTAATAAAATGTAGGCATAGATGTTATCCGAGTTTGTGTTTTACATTGCATAGCTGTTTTTGTATGATGGTAATTTATTTAGAGATCTCGTAGTGTTTAATTAAGTACTTCTTTACATTTCCCATTTCATTTGAAGACGTGGATGAATTGAGAGTGAGTTATTATTGTTTCGTGTTTTATTATCTGAATATTACATCTTTTATTTTATATTCGCCTTCCAGTAACTTATATATTTTTTGTGAGAATTTTAAGTACATTTCCACTTGGTACAATGATTATATCTGTCCAGTATCATGTCTCAGTCATATGTAATTGCTTGAAGAGTCTGTTGTGGTGGATGAATATACCATTAGAGAAGGGTTTTCTCCAATCCACCTGTAGAATCAATAGGGAATTCAAATTTTAATTTATTTGAACAATTTGCGTGCGTAATTAAATTCGGTTAATTAACAGAAGTTGGACCTGCACCCCCACCTCGTACTTACGTGCTTTTTGCCTCTGTAACATTGTTAGTTACTACGTGGTAAAGTGGGGTCTGAGTAATGGTTGCGTGATTGCGATGGATAGAGAATGCTATAGCTTGTTCTTTTTACATTTTATTACTGAAAATTCATTAGGAGCCAAGACTGAAGCTGTTTGAGGAAGTCACTCGTTTTGTGGAACCCGACACTTCATTTAATCTCTTCACGAGAAGTTACAGGCTGCATCATGAGCTAACAATCCAGTTTTTCAAAGTATTTGTGGTGGCTAATGAATGTATTTTGACGAATAGGATTCGATATAATGTTTAACCCTTCTGTTTGCATGTGCTCTGCAAACATGTTTTGAAGATAATAGCGGTCAGTTAAATTGTCTCCCTTAATTTACACGTAGGTCCTACAGAACGTTTTTGCTCGTGAATCTGTCATAGTTTTGCCAGAAAGTTTGTATTTGAACTTTTTACTAAAAGTGATAATACTGTTGAACCGAATCTGACAGCGACCTACCTGTTTTCAAGGCTTCCGAAATACGCTACATATTTAGCTGTATTTTATAAATTTAGGTAGGAAAATGTTTCAAATAAAAGTTACAGTCACAAATGGGATTAATTTTTTGTTGTGTACGTTTTCATCAAATATCGTGTTGTTTTCTACATAATAACCTAAAAATGTTGAGGTAATTTCTGTGGATACTCCCTGTCTCAAATGTCGTGTTATATCTGTTATATCATTTCTTACGACTGTTAATAAATAAAGGTATTATGTTGCCAGCCATTTTTTGTTGATGAAAAATGATCTCATCCTTTACCTTTAGCATTCTTTTTTGACAAGGGAGGGATATCTTAGAAAACTCATTTTTCTCCTATTTTGCAGTTATTTCTTGCTTCTTTGAGTTAGTACGTGTCAGCACAGCGGAATTTCACAGGGCGTTGGAACGTGAAATACACGGCGGTCAGAATGCCATAACTGTTAACTGTTGAATGTCGATATGCTCGGGGTGGCTAGTTTTGTCACTGGTCAGATGCCGTGTTTATGTTTTAATGTATCATCCATTTCTGATTGGTGCCTTACAGTCTGGTAGTTATTAACAGACGTTTAAGCGGTGCTTACTACCTCAATTTATCACCCTGGTGATAAATATATAATATTTCCCAAGCTTATTTTGTCAGTACTGCAGCGTACTATAGAGATAGGTACATGCGTATTGTCAGCGGTACGTGCATGTTGTACAGCTGTGAATAACACGAATGCGTCGTGGTTGTTGCAGGACTCTTTGTCCGTCTGTAAAGCTGCTCGTCGAATTTCAGTGCACTTTGTTATTGGACATCCACAGTAAATATTTTTCAGCTGAATGTTATGTTGGCTCGTATCGGTGAATACAACCTCTACTTTACGTGATGCATCATTTGTCTTAAAAATGGCCGGCACCAAATACAGATCGCATTATGATCAGCAACTTACATTTGGCACGTTCTTGAGTATTGAGTAGGCGTATGCATAACCCCATATTTGTATCTGAAGTAAAAACACTCGTTATCGTAATGGATGTGTTTCGAAAACGTACGTACACATTTTTAGTAGCATATTTATTTTTCATAGCCTGAAACAATGGCTGTTAGTGTTTCTACTAGTGACTCTAAATTTATTTTCTTTTGTTTTATTTCCCCTTGAGCAAACAAATATAATTGACAAATTTCAGAATTTTAACTATGTAATATCAGCTGAGAACTAATTGTTTGTGCGCTATGTGTTTATTGAGCCAGCTTTATGATTACAATTACGTATGACTGATATGTTGCCTGCGTCCATTGGCAACGCCTCCTAATGTTTTGTTATTCTGTATAGCGAGCTGCCTGAGTGTAAATGGGTTTTGGTTAGTGAAAATAGTGAAATGATACTTCATACATATATACGGTTTACGAACCAGTTTCGTTGGACTAAAATGTCGCATCTAGTTTTCCGATGTCACCCAGACATTTATTGTCCGGGACAGTGAATTTAAAGTTGTAATTCGCCCAGAGTTGATTGTATGTGTCGCATTTGCACTCATTTTATTAACGATACAATCACATTTTTGTGACGTACCTGACCTGTATTCGAATTGTGTTACGTCATGATCAACGTAAAGTACGAAATAACGATTATTCGACACTCTTTAGTATGAGCTACTGAAAAACGTTGTTAAACATACCGTAAATATGTATCAGTGATGATGATTATGATGATAATAATACAGTATATAGATTGTGAGGGCTAAGCTGATACGTATAATTACTGATGCGACCTTTTAAAAAAAGCAGATGATGAATGAAGCCCATAGGAAAGAAAATACATTTTTTTACTTATCGCCGCAATAAAAATATCCTTATTTTATGTAACCATACTATCTAAATTTATTGATTTATAATAAATAAAAAATGGAATAAGGAATTTTAATATACACACGCATAACATGCTGTATATATACCATCAAGGTATACAGCGATTATATAACTTTTGTGAAATGAAGAATTTTTAACGAAATATTTTATGTAGACGGAATTGCGTGCAGTAGGTGAACATCGAGGCCAATTACGAATACAAAATTCGAAAGTACGGTTTTTGGAAATTCGAGTAGCGTAGGCCTACACCTCTCTCCGGTGTCGTTTAAATAGCATAAGTGCGGCAGTGGCTGCTCGCCACTGTTGTAGCCTCTCGTTTACATGTAGAAGGAGGCTTGCTGGATGCTTGTGCATCTGTTTCGTAGAATATCTGACTTCCCGTCGGCCACGAAGGCGAAAGAGGCTTATTTATAGAGTTTATATTGTGAGTATACCTGTACTTCTTGTCATTCTGCGGTGCAGTCTTAGTTAAGCTTATTTCTTTCAAAGTACTCCGTCAACAACTCTTTTCGTAAGAAGACAAAGTATGTTTGTTCTCGTTCTCAGTTTCTCCTGTTATTTATTTACACATGACGTAACTATTTTTAACAACCTGAATATATATTTTTCCATAGGTTCGTCTTTTAGATGTCCAAAGTATCCCCGGAGTGTATGTATCGATATACATTGTCGGTATCGATTTCGCATTTCGATGTGTCTCTTTCTTTCGTCGCGTGGCGAGATAATACTTTTCTCATTTCATCTTTTCAACGCAGAAAAGCAGTTGTTTCCGTGATATCAGAGATGTCATATCTGTGCCTGCTATTTCTTTTATCAAACTGGGAATGAGTCAAGATTTCCGAGTGTAAGAAGAGACTTCTGAGGGACATGACGGAGGGTTATGGTGTAGTCTGTGCAAACCCATGGGGCATAGTCCTTATTTGGAAGCTGATAGTCGCTGTCGGAGGCAGTGAGCACCCCTGAAACGTCGGCCACTTTCTACGTGACCACACGACACAGCATGACAGAAGATAGTAATTTTCGTACTCGCGCCTTGAGAACATATAATCTTACCCTGTCATTAGTCCGTTTCGTGATCCACGCTAATCCATTGTACACACTCGAAATCCTGTTTTCTTAGCCTCCATTTTAATAATATACTCTTTTTTATGCCTAGGTTCTTCAAGTGATCTCTTCCCTTTACGTATTCCAATTAAAATGATGTGTGTGCTAATTCCAGCATCTCGTCTTCATTGATTTGATCGCTCAAATGTTAGCCCGCCAGGATTCTGTCGTCTTGTTGATAAGGGGAAACCCCTATGAAATCGGCCGACAAAGCGTGTGTGATCAAACCAAGTAGCCAATCTAGGTTGGAGATGTCACCAACGCACTTCTTCCCGCGATGTACGCCAACTAAGTAATTTTAATTTGGGGTCTTTATTTTGGCTTTAACAAGCCTTATATAATTAATTGCCTTCATGCCAGAGACGAAATTCGCGAAACCGATTTTATGGAAGTGGTATTACCGTTTGGCGCACACATGAATTAATTTCAGTGCAGTATTTATTTTATACATTATAGCCTGGTGTATTAATATCTGCTATGTAATTAATAATTGATGTGTAGACTGAAAATAAACGCTGTAATAACTTATATCGTCTACAACGGAATGTTTCAATGTAGTAACATTGGAAGCATATTCTTCGAAGCTTCAGTGCCTTGCGAAGGGCCGACCCTCTAAACCTGAGAGTCCTGCCAAGTGTTTGAAGGATTCAATACTTAACTCTCGAGAGAGTGCAGTCCTTGAAAGAACTTAAGTAAATGGAGTTAATGAATTTCTGGACAGCCTTTACAGTAATTCTTGTTGTTTGATATCTCTGGCCTGCTTCTTCGCTAATGGACGTGAAACACGGCAGTCAGGTGGGAGAAGGTTCAGAGTAAATAAAAAATGGTTCTGTTGTGACAAAAGCGTGAGCGAAATAATAGAGTGGAAAGGGAGCCGAGGAAAAGGAAACGACGCCATAATGCACCATGTCGTTAAACATGAACATGACGCTACACCTCCAGTGTACACGTATCCGAATTCGCTCTCTGGCGTTTTAGCATCCTCCGCTGGAATTTTAAGGTCTTGTAGTAGCATCGTAATGCCCGCGTGTCGTCTTCCTGGTAACTCGAGTCACCTGAGGCTTTGATGGGACTTAGAATGCACGTTATGTGAACATGGCCACTCCAATTCTTTGTTTTGCTACAGCCAGTAATACCAACACTGGTATGTTCAGAATTTAAGTCGAGAAATCGGAAAGGAAGAGAACGTATATAAGACCTTTGCATAATAGGAGGATAACATTAAGGTATGTAAGACTTGAGGTTCTCACAGCGGTGAGTATGAAGATTTCCGTCTTCTGGGTTGTTGCGCTGTGTAGTCTGGTCGATGTTAACCAACGTTTCAGAGGTCTTACTGCCTCCGTCATCAGGGCGATTCATCATCAGACTACACAGCGCAACAACCCAGAAGACAGAATTCTTCATATTCACCGCTGTGAAAACCTCAAATCTTACAATTCAGTGCTTGAAGATTTCTGTCTTCTGGGTTGTTGCGCTGTGTAGTCTGGTCGATGTTAACCAACGTTTCAGAGGTCATACTGTCATCGCCCTGATGACGGAGGCAGTATGACCTCTGAAACGTTTGTAGACATCGACCAGACTACACAGCGCAACAACCCAGAAGACGGAAATCTTCAACATTAAGGTAGATCCTGAAGTAATAAATAGGATATGAGGGCGTTGGTTGGATTTGTCTGGTACAGTGTGGACCAGTGGTGGGTATTATGACTACAGAAATCAACCTTCTGGTATATATGAAAACCTCAGAGTTTCTTGGCCAGCTGAACGACTGTTAGCGTTTCAAGAAGGATTCTCGTCCATGGTGTTATTTATAAGCTTCGTTGGAGCTCTAGTGTACGCGGGACTTTCGTTTGCTTGTTCCTGACCTTTTGTGTTTTGAAGTGCGTTGTAAGCTTCCAGTTACGGGAATCTAGTGTTTTCCACCGGCTTTGTTTTCCGGGCTGTTCCTGTCAGTTTCGCAGGTCCGGTTTATTAACATGTTGTGAGTTATTAAAGCCCGTAGCTGACATTGTATTTTAGTCTCAGTTCTCATGCTTCAAGTGGCCAGTTAATGTGCTTCACGAATGTAGCATATTATATTAGGAACACAGGACTTTGAAGCATGTTGCGCCTGTCTGTCTGAATGTGTATGAAGCACTTCTTGTGACTCGATGGTAGATGGACTTGATGGTAAGTGACTTTTCAAGGGGTTTAGTGTAACAGTGGATTAAGAATTACTTATTCCGTTGTGGTTATGTCTGACGGGTAAAGGTGAAATGTTTTTGTCTCCGTCATGTTCTTGCTGATTAAGTCAATTACGAACACCGTTCACAACACATCGGTGTGTCTTGTTGGTTAGCCGAGGAGTTGGCGAAGCAGAGATATTTTGCTTCAATTGAAGCTAAGCGCTTGTTACGAATTAAAATCCGTGTTGATGCCTCACTATAACTTGTTTAATTCTTTAAAGCCCAGAAGTAACTGTATGTTCTACCTGCTCCATCAAATAATAACAGCTCTTCATTTTATATTTGTGCGTTTAGTCTGATTCTCGCCGTAAAGTGATTATATCCTTGAACAGCATTCAGGAATAGATCTTCTTTGTGTTGGTAAAGTGTTATGTTTTCTTCGCGGTAGGGACTGAATTTTTAAATACTGTTTAGACTAGATTCGACTTCAGAGGGTAAAAAGTATGTTAGAATTTATGTTTCCACGTACAACAACGACAGAAAACATAATAAAAATGTTAATCTTGAAATTAGGAAAAAGAAATGCTCGGGCATTGTTTATTGTCCAATAGGAATTCGTTTTATGAAGGTCTACGTTCCATAACATATTTTCAGGAGTGCATTAAACAGGGAGTAGATCCACAATAGTATCCTTTTTCGTGACACCTCTTTGTTTCTTCAATTAGTTTCATCCAACTTTACAAAACGCATTTCCAGATTCATTTTAGTCTGGAAACTAAAAACGACTTCAGTTATTGTTTGTGCTTAGGTCACACGGTGTTTCTTATTATTTCGTGACGGGGAGGGGGAGGTGTTTAATCCCCGAAAAGCCGCAAGGGATTTGTTTGCGGAGAATTCATCGAGCGAACGCAGGTGGCAAAAATCAGTAGCGAGACTACAACTCTGTAATGTACTTCTAGAGGGTTTTGATTATCGGCGCCTGCTTCCATGGCGACGCGATACTCTGATATGGGTTCAGACAGTTAATTATCCCTTTAATGTTATTACATTGTACGTTTTAATGTGTTTGCGACGCCCGTAATATTGCAGCTTCGTCGACGAGCCACGAAGTAACGATGTTGCTGCATATGGTTCATTTTCATAACCAGAAAGTGTAAGATAATTTCGCACAATGTAGTGTAACAGTACGAAAATCATATTTTCCCTGTAAGATTGAAATTATAATTAATTTTGTGCTTGAGGGAAGCTCTTCGTTCATTATACAAATGTTGTGTTCAGTTCTGTCTGCTGTCTGAGTTATGTTTGATACACAATTCGTCATTGGAGTTGGCTGTATACCGTTTTCATGGTTGTCGTGATAGTCCTACTGACAGTTTTATACCGTCTATCAGTTTTTAATTGTATTTTAATTACCTGTTTGCGCATTGGATGCAGCTGCGTGACATCACGTTTTTATTGCCGTCAGGAGATTTATGTAAATATACGTTCTATTAAGAGTATCCGTGTTAACAGCTTTAAGGTGTGTGAAGATGGCTGTCTTCTGAGTTGTGCCGTGTAGTTTGGTAGAAGTTTAACCGCGTTTCAGAGGTACTTGCTGCCTCCACAATCAGCGAAGGCTGTGATACATATTTCAACAGGTTATTTTATTGCGAAAAAAACGTAGTTTGAAACAGTCGTAAAAACATGGTCGTTCTAAATGTACTTGTGAAATGCATACAAAATTCTGCTAGGGAGAAGTAAGGGGAATAGATCACATGAACGACCTGGTAATAGATGGGTGGATACTGTCATACTGGATTGAATGAACTGTGTCGTGATGAGGACCAATAGTGTACTTTGTAAACACAGTAATGTACTTTTAGGGTTCCTTCAGGAAATGTCTTCATTGATTGAGAAAATAACAAATTTCTGACGAAAGATTTTGCAGCTTGAAGTTAGTGCAAACACACTGCTCACTACTTTATGATTTAGTGTGCTGTGAGAAAATGAAACGTATTTTAGTGTGTCACGTTGTAAAGGAAACGCTGATTTAATGTATTCCTTGTGCACTTTTAGATTTCCCAGAAGGTTGTATAGTTCCTGCGCTTTTCTTGCCTGCTGCTGCTTAGGAGATAGCAGCATAATTATTAACGAACGTCCCATTAACTGTAACTGGATGCGACGTCGTCGTCCTCCCACTTGTCTTCCCTGATACGACGGAGGGACCAACTACAAGATGCCCCCCCCCCCCCCCCCCGGACCCTTCCCACAGAGTCCGTGCCCCCAAGGATGATACTGTGTTTGTGATTCTTGACATGTTGCGTCGTCGTTAATGGAGAAGCGGATGTTGTACGGAGCCGCATTACAAGTCAGATACAGGACTTCCAGCTGTGCGACACTATCTTGAATCTGTTAATAATATATATCCTACAGTACATGCATAGTATCAGTTTCACGCATTTCGTAGTGGCATCTTCTGATATGAAGTGACGGAGTTTGGATGTCTGCTGTCGCGTCATTGCTTTTCCTGCTGATTGTTTGGTTAATAAGTGTCAGGTCACGGGTTTGGTAATCGAGGTTCGATTCCTGGTAGAGCAGGGATTATTCTCTCTTTGTGGGGCCGGAGATAAAGCCCACAGAGCGTGGGATTTACTACTCATCTCCATCTAGTGCGAATGCTTAAATGCATACCACCTTTCTTAATTTCCAATCGAAGTAACTTTAAAGTAGATGTCTTTGATTTCCTCTCAGAGATTTTTTTTTAATTTTACTTTTCTCAAGGTCTGAACTTCACTCCAGTAAAATCAGCTGTTTATTTACTTATCAGATTGGATATACAGGAGTATGTGGATTATATTTTATCTTTGTCATAATTTACGGGTGATCAGTATTACATACCATCTGTAATAGATGCGTAATATATTGGTATGTTTTATTAATGTTGAATATTGGCTTTACTATGTGCAAATTATTACAGCTTTAGCCAGTAACAATATCATATTTTAATAGGTAAACCTTTACTGTAGCGGATGAATATGGGGTTTAGAACCCCGCCTCGTTTTTGCTATGTATGCATCCTTTGTAATGCGTTCGTAGGTAATATCCATTAATTCTGATAGCGCTGTGAACGCAATAGGTTCTAGGAACAGCGTGTGTGTGTGTCTGGTGTCCTAATAGTCCTTTCATCCATCTAGAGAGGCCAGTAGAAATTGTAATAATTGTAGAATTCAGTGATCAAT
Organism: Zootermopsis nevadensis; assembly: GCF_977971745.1. Lineage (NCBI taxonomy): Eukaryota > Metazoa > Arthropoda > Insecta > Blattodea > Termopsidae > Zootermopsis > Zootermopsis nevadensis. Next base: position 23,536,860 of record NW_028259154.1, on the reverse strand, counting down.
TTGTGTGAATATTTTCCACCAGCATAGGTTTTCAGAGACTGAAATCTTTAACGTATAGGATCGAGACTTGGCATCGTCACCATATCATTTTTTTTACCACATGTAAGTATATTTCCCACACGAAAAAAATATGTTTGTGATTTGTCGTTTCATTAAATTCAAATGCGCAGTTCCAAACCAACACGAAATTTGCTAAGCCTTCGGTGTTGATCTTCCAATACAAATTTAAGCAGGTTAATTTAACAATTTAGAAGAAAGAAATTTGGGCAGACTTCCTGTACCTGGGGAAAAGGGCGCGTAATATACTAGGAACCAGTCAGTATCGCACTGTTGAATAACCGCGTAGTGCTGTGTCGCCGGTTTCGGGCACAGTCCAAAATTACAGACTGTTTATTTTGGTACTGAAATTGTCTCTTTTTCCTCGAAGATCTGTTATCGCCGATATCAAGTGAATGCAGTCGAGCCATTTCGGTCGTTGCCGATTAGTTGCTTCCTCAAGATTTCAAAGCCGCCATTCAGTGTCCAACGCAATTCATGATCCGCGTGCATTGGTACCAATCAAGACTTGTTATTCTCTTCAGTGTCGACTTCGTCCGTAGTTTTCTTTCGCTACAGGACGCCGTAATAAACTCCTTGTAGCTCTGCTCGCCGATGGATGATAATGAGTGAAACGTTAAACAAAATCCAGCTTGTGTACTCTACAAGTTGCATATGAAGGGTTTCACTTAAAGACTTTTAAGTAATGGAAATCGTTAGACCTGCTATAAAAACAGTGCACTGAAATGTACTACTAAATTCACTGGCTGACGACATATCAAGGATTCTGCTCCTCGGAGCTTTGGGTTACAATAGAAACTTTTGAGGCCTTCATCATGAACAGGTTTGGTTCTGTCGTGAGACATCACAGAAACTTTCTTTTAAATTTGGAAACAACACATTCAAGTTACTCATGGGTATTGACGTAGTACACAACTGTTCAGACAGAACGCGACGCGCACATTAAAACTAAATGTACTCCTTCGTCTTCTGATGCACTCATTATGTCCTCTAAACTGATACAAGTGTGGAAAGAAAGGAAAATACGGCAAACTGTTAATTATTCAGTGCATTTCTGCTTGATTGCAATAGTTTATAGTAATGTTCAACTACTTTTAGGAACTCGAATTTCTGTTCTCCTTAATCGATATTGTGTTTTATAAACAGAGTGCGCCCTGATGCTGTCAAACACTTGACTCTTTCACAGCAAGCATTTCCATGCTTGATGAAACAAAATCACGAACTGATGTCTGGATTCCCACGCGGCCTGCCCATCTGCCATTTCCACTTTGCCAGTAAAACAAACAGCAGAGTCATCACGAAACTCACGAGGACCAAGTTTGTTCAAACACGACGATCCGTTACAGTACCACGCGCGAATCTGCGAATCTGGCTAGTGTGATCGCTGGGGGTGGGTAGGTGAAAGTGTCTGTTGTTATGAGGGCATCATGCCAACTATAAGCGATAGTGCGCCTGGTCTGATGTTTTCGGATAAGATCCCATGTACCTTATCTCAAACGGCATGTGATAACTTCAAGCTACTACGGAGGCTATAAAGCCTAAAGCTTTAAACAATGACCTTTTTTGCGGATGTAGCCAGTCGATTTATGTTATAATGTGTCTTGAACCCTCATGGCATCGAAAATTTCTTCACGTCAAATTCAGCTGTTATCGTCATAATTCCAGCGCCAGTGTCTCGTTTGTAAAAGGGGCAAGTTACTATCGTTGTTAAGGTTGGTGAGGGCTTGAAGTGGAGATCTTGCAGCTTTCGCTCCTAGAGTGTTAATCTAACTCCTCTGGTTGGTATTTGAGCACTTGGTTTCTGTTTTGGTGTATCACTGCGGTAGGGGCCGGTGTCAGACGTTCTTAGATCTACATTACAAATGTTTGAAAGCGAAGCGCTCCGAAAAATAATCGAATCTAAGAAGGTTGAAGGAGTGAGCAGTTTAGAAGTATATTACATAACGAGGAATGTTGTCTGCGATTCGAGAAACGTGGGGCGTATTCAGAATTTTGGCTGGGAAACGCCCGTGGATTGGATAGTGAAATTAAGAGAGCGGGCTGTATCTGGAGAGGATGGGGTGTCATTAGATCAATCTAATATTTGGCGAGCTGTGCAGCTACGAAGCTGTTAATGCAGTCTTATCCGCTTTAACATTTAAGGTCCAAGTATTTCCTCAAGCACCGCCAATCTGAAAATGAGGCACTGCCTTTTACATCCACACCAAAGAACAGGCAAATTTGTAAAGTACATTTAGTCTTTGCATTTCTAGGTATTAGACGGGAAGACAGTAGATTCTGGCATCCATGTCATATAAAAATAATCTGATTTTAAAGAGGTGAAAATTTTACTCGATTGACGCCCTTAACTTAATAACGGTTTATTATATTTGCTTACGTCGGAATGATCGGTTTTCTTTCTTATCCTTTTTTTTGTACAAAGGAATTGCATGGGCGTCTTCATTAATTAATTTTAGATGGGAATCCGGAGAAAGGAAGGCTTTATCGACGTACTATAATTGTGCCGGTAGTTTGGCGGGCCTTGGAACTGGGCATAGCAGTTTGTGAACGAACGCTGTTACAGCTTCTCTGGAGCCGTGTTAAGAGCTTGTCGACTTCGCAATGAATGGCCCTGTTCTGTGACTCAGGAATGCGCCATCACATTCAAAGTGGGCGGAATACATTATAATAAGAGAGATTTCGGCGTCCCGACGCAGGCGACAAAGCTGAATCAGCAGCAGCCTGGAATACTTCAGAGCAGAGACGTTCGAGATTACATCAGCTGTAATGCCTGGCATGAAATTATGTGAAGCGAGAAAGAGCAATTTTCTGCATCAGATAGACACAACGGAGAACTTGGCGTATTTCAACAGGCAAAGCTCAGAAGAGACATTTACGGTTAATGAATGCCGCCTATAAGTAGTCTTGTTGAGTCGTTAAATGAAGGAACTTTATAAAACATTTCTTAATTTACAGACCCATCCATCAGAGTATGCTTCACATTCTACAAACTTGTTAACTACCTAATTAACTTTTCTCCGTCGGAAACCCCCCTGCTTTTTTGTGCAAAATATTTGGGAGACGTATATTCAGTTGATATCCTCCGACTTGACTGGATTTAGCGTTAACGCTGTTTGATATTTTTTAATGTAATTTTTATTGAACCAAAAATTATTAAATTATTTCCTTGGAAAAAACATATACCTCAAAAATGAACTGTTGTTAAGTTAATTTACTGCGTTTATTTCAGTGGACATAAAGGGCAGAGGGACCGAAGGAGTAAAGAGAATTTCGGGTAATGCGATCATTGTCCGGAACACAACTGTCGCTCAAGTCGAGGGACATGCAGTGGCTGCTTCCCTCCTTTTAAATATTTACGTTGAATAGTCTCGTTTACTTCTCAAATTGTGATGCGCCCCGTAGACAAAGAAATACGGAAATTGGTTCGTCTGGACCCAGACTTCTTTTTACACATTCCGACATTCTACTACATCGTATGTTTTATTAATCTACTCCACATAGAGTCAAAGCTGTTTTCTTTAAGTATGGAATAGTAATAACAAATCTCTTAACATAAACTTTACATAGGCCTGATCCCCCATCCAGGAGTCTTGTCAAATGTGATTTTTCCTTGTTCAGAATTTAGAATTAGGGTATAGGGATTAATCTGTGGAGTCTGTAGATTAGTTGTAGAAATAGTAGGCCTCATTATGAAATGCTATCCGTACTTTAATGTCATATTTCTTAGTTCCAAGTATGACTGTGTATCGGTTTTTTGTTTTCGGAATTACTCGGATTTTTGTGTTTTTAGATGGCGAAATGAAAGGAACTTGGTTGATATGTAGCTTTGGTTGAAAGAGAAGTAGTACGTACTGAATTTTGGTGGAAAGTAGCTGCTTGGAAGGCCCAGTAGTTGGAGGATAATGTGGGCTTAGGGAAACGAGTTTACGGAAGTGGATCAGGATCGTTTCCAGTGGCGATCTTGGTATTAGCAGTGTTGGACTTAGTTATCCATTTGGCACGAGAGGTTGGGTGGAATTAATATTTCCGAATTACTTTAGACGTATCTTACTTCGTAATTGAATTGAAAAGGACAGATTTGTGCATTCTGACGCTGAGAGGGATTTAAAGTGTTAGAGCCATGGAGTCCCCATTATAGCAGATGGATGTAGGACAAAGATCGGGTTCAGCCTGGAAGGATTGAGTTGAACCGACCACACTTTTCTTCCAGCTAGCAGCCAGGGGCCTGGCCATTTCTCGAACCATTACACACGAACTGAGACTTACCCGAGTTTACAGACCGGAAAAAGGAAGTGAACTGCATATAAACAGAGACAGTCGTGGCGGGCTGTGGATTGTGGCTTCAGAAAAGCGAGAGAGGATAATGGTGGTTTCGGAGCCGCAGGGATCGAGACATGTTCGCCTTCGTAAGCTGGTTACTTTGCACTACGAATGGGGATAAAACAGTGTTAGTTGCTAAAGAGCCGTCTCATGTGGTAGTTATCAAGTTGTCCCCAGTGGAGGCCAGAGCGGATTATAAGAGGAGAGAAAGATAAAGTTATTCCTGCGCTTAAGCACCGTGGAGAGGCTGTAAGGGACAAGAATTAATCTCGGCAGTAGAGGAATATGAAGGGACATATTCCGATTTTATCCCGAAGGAAAGAAACTCCGGTATCCGTTTGATATGATGAAGAGAGTGCCTGAGAGCTGTTCAGGGACACGATGACAAAAAATGTCCCAATTCCTGTACCGGGTATCACAGGTCAGCAGCATAGTTATGTGTGAGTTCTGTACTGCTCTCGTACGGCCAATAAGAGAAGAGTATTTACTACATTTTAAAATTATTTTTTCCTCCATCATTAGGGTACCTCTGAAACGTCGGTAAACTTCTACCGGACTACACGGCGCAACAACCCAGAGGACAGCCGTCTTCAAACTCACCGCCATGGAAACCACAAATCCTACATAAACCATTTTTTATCATCACACTGTGCACTATTTGCCATTGATTACAGACAAGTAGCACATATGGGGGAAACAAATTCGTACAAAATTTTGTTGAAAAAGCCATCTTTATTTATTAATGGTTTATCGGCGGCTCAGATTATAGGTCTATTGCGTGGAATAACAGAATGGCTAATGGTAATGTATTGGAAAGGATATCGAATGAAGTGCTCGTGGGTTAGTCTGAGCTGTCGTCCTGGCATTTGTCTGGAGGGTAGGAAGAATCCCGCGAAGAACTTCAGTCATGACGGCTTGTCTCGGGACTGGATTTGGACCCGAGACCTTCGGAATACGCGGCAGGACTGCCAACTACTCGGCCGTCAAGTTCTTTGGAAAATGCTCAGACAACTACCGTGTGCCCACTGTCTTACTGTTCCATTTTATTCTGATCTCTTGCTTTAAGTTCTTGTATCTGATACCGCTTCATGTACTGGATACAATTTAGCAAATAGACGTCTTCATTTGTTTCCTTATTTCCATTTCAGTAGTTAAAGAATGCTATGGATCAGATCTACATATTTTCATCTTTAAGTGCGTTTGTCTTACATCAAAGTTCTTCAGACCAGAAGTAGTCACGCGGCACAGAAAGGATTCAAAATTAATCATTTCTATATTTTTTGTGTTCTGTTTTATGTTGTTGTTTCTTGATGGTGGCGTCTTATACCGGATATAATCGTAGATAATATTTGCATAATTGTCGTCATTCATCATTACTTTGAAGTCGAATGGCGAAGGTTTATTGTGATGTACGGTTCTTTAATCGGAACAGTTTTATTCGTGAGAAGAATCTTTAGCTTAAGATTTAAATAATAATAGTAATAATAATAATAATAATCCCGTGTTGTATTAACAAGGAATAAAAACATGGGTATCGGTTAGGTGAGAGGGACAGCTGAAAATAAAGCAAGCGAAAGAAGGAAGATGAAGATGTGTTTCCTCGTAAACTGACAGATGTGCCGAAGAATGAATATTTTATATGAAATTGAAATGGCAAGAGAATGCTTTATAAATCAGCAAGGGAAAGAAGATCATATTCTAACACTGGAAGACAACTGTATAAATTCGCTACAGAGTATCAAATGGAGACGTTTATTCTTCTTAGCCGATTGAGTATTGAAAATTGAGTACTGAGCCCAACAGAATTCTAAATTTTCCGAGTACGTGTTTGTTTTGCAATAATCTAGTTTAAGACTTGCCATAAAAAATACAAATCGTTGGTAGTTTATCTGGCTACGGCCTGGGTTCGATTTCCGGCAGAGATAGAGATTGTGTTCTTTACCCTGGAGTAAAGTAATTGGAACGTGAGGCCGACTGCTTATCTTTATCTAGTAGCCCGGGTCTACATACGTTCCACGTTCCTAAACCCCTGCAGAGCCCAGCAGTTAGTCACAGATGTAACATTACCCGTGCCCTTTACCAGCCGATTTGGATCGCTGTGTGGAATGCCTCTCGTTTGATGGAACTGTTGCCTCGTTTTGGGCGCATTCGCGAGTGAGAGTTGCAGAAATGCGCCAATTAGCTTTGCTGTGTCTGTCCGCTTGTAACTACTCCAGAAGCGAGAACTGGTTTTCATGGAGTACCGTGTTCAGAGTATTACTAAAATTCCAAATTTGTTTCGGTCGGACAGCAGAACGGGCTTTTTACATTAAGTTAGGTTAGGTTACCTATCTACGTTTTTAATTCGAATGTGAAAGTTATTTGGTGGGGAAACCCCGGCCAGCGACATAACCGTTTGGGAATCCGACGTGTTCACATCACCGCCCAACGATACTGGCGTCAGGCAAACTGCCCATGCAAAGGTCATTGATCCCATTCAACTCTAATGCTGCTGGCGCCATTTTTAAGGTCAGGGGTCAAATTATGACGAACGCGCCAGAATTGTTGCTCGTGTGTACGTTACGTACTAATTCTGCGTTCCCCTGTGATAGCTAGAATTGTCTCCGACGGATTAAATGAATACTCCTCTGAATGTATTTTCAAGTTGATTAAATGTTTGAACACATGCACACGCGCCCTGATTATACGTGTCTGTTGCTGTGAGTGTAATAAATATTACTACATTTTCTCTAATATAATGGTTATTTCTTTTACAGTCCAAATTCCTCCCGCCTGGTCACTGTATCCGCGTGTGTTAAAATTGGCACGTGAAAAATTTAAGTGAGAGGTTTCCAAAAAGTGTTCCGCAGATTGTCGAATGTTCAATGCGTTTTGTACAGTTGTTGCGTAAATTATTGAAAGTGTGGCCTAATATTTCATATTCGGGGTAAATACGAGTATGGTTCATTAGAGTGTGTTTCAAAAGAAGTAAGTTTGACGCGGTCTGTGTCTCACGCAGTGTGCGTCGGCGTCATTCAAGTGCTTAACTTTCGCTTAACTCTGGTAGAATAGTGTGACACCACCACCGACTGCGCATGTGTGGGTGCTAACATCATTTTAATATTCCTTGCTGGTGTAGAGGGAATATAATGTAGTTTCCCTATCACAATGTAATTATCTGCTGCGTGTTATAGGCATAAATTTGACTGGTAACTCATCCCGAACTGTCGTAATGCTTTAAAAGTTCCGTTCTGAGTGATCATACCCGGGCGCTAGGGGTTTGGTCACCAGTATTATGCAGTTTGGAGCCGTTTACATATGTCTCCCCTTTTCTGTCTTTCAAGAGGTCATTTTCGAAGCGACATTTAGACCAGAATTATGCACTTATTTATACAAGCTACATGTTCCGGTCATTGTAGATTCCCTGAGTTAATTAATTCCTTTAACTCCTCGGGCATGATGTGCCCTGCTCGATTTCCGGGTGCAAATTTGATATCTTTGCGTTTTACTTTCGAATTGTAAGATAATATTCGTTTTCAATTAATTAGTTGAAAAAGTTTTATTACCCTAACCTAAGTCCGGGATTTTAACACACAAGTCCTAGGAGTAATTTTCAAGCTTACAGCAAGCAAGAGGACTTTGTTTAAGGCTGTCATAAGGTGTCAGGGGAAGAGACAGCCGGTAAATGAGAAAAGTTATGGGGCACCGCGTCACAAGTCTCACTCTGCGCTGAGGTGTCTCTCCCCCCCCTCCATCGTCCCCCCCCCCCCCCGGGTCAGTGTGGCGCCTTCGGGTTTGTAACTTAATGGTATCTTCCCTGTCGGCGAAGAATCTGCTATTGTTTATCTGCTTAGCTATCTGTTTTTGGTACCGTTCTGACTTAACGACCTCAAGGCTAATTCTTACGTCAAATTTGTTCTATCGTAAACCAGGTACTAAATGTTTCCTACGAAATTCGTGTGACGAATTTAAGTGGGGATTGATTAGAACAAGAAAATGAAACTCTGAGTGGCGATGTTCTTGGTTTTGAAGATGTGCAGATTTGCAGGTGGATATCAGCGTTCGGAGAAACACATTGTTTCCATGTTCAGGGTTGAAGTGGCGATGCTTAGGAATGGGGTTAGGATGAATAGGTTAATCAGAATCGAGGAGGATTGAGACATTATGTTTATCTGAACGGTATTATCTGCTTACGAATCTGCACGGCGTTAAAATCCAGAAAAACACCGTCATATTTATCACCATGCGAGGTTTGCATTCGCTCGGAATGGAACAATCTTAAGTATAAATTAGGCTGTGGGATCGCGTACTTCCAGCAGCCCAGCGGGTTGCTATAGTTTCAATTCCGTTAGAAACTTTCGTGATCCCGTTGCATCCGTCTCCCTTCATCACAACTTCGTAACTTCCATCTTAACGTTATCCTCCATACCACAAGTGGCTTCCCCCGAAAAATTGTGTACGCAATTTTTCCCGTCAGAACAAATCCTACTTTTAATCTCGGTCTGCTTTCCTGCAATCTGAGGTATTGACAGTGTCGTTAAGTGAACGATAAATAGATTACCATGTTTGTACCGGTGTAAGAAATTTATTTGTATATATCTTATGGCAGAACATGATCAAACACATATTCGGTTATATACCTTGCTACTCTAAACGATAAAAAACATACAGTTTATCTCATTACATTAATAAACAACAGTAATCCGAAACGATTTAGTGCCGTGAGATAATGAACGTTTTAGCAGGCCTATATATTAGTGTGTCGCCAGGTGGAGAAGGTTGCGTTAGAAGCTGAGGCTAGAACGGAGGTTAAACGCTTCTTGGCTGTATGAAGTGGTGGCTGCTTCCTTAGTAACATTAGCCACATCTGTGCCTCGCGGTGGGATGTCTGTTTGTGTAATTAGTTATTTAATTAACTAGGATTCAGGATATGTGTGGCGATACATCCGAACGCTGGGTCTACCGAGCAGGTCCGAGTCACGTCTGGAGTTTACGATGTGGTGATTTCACCGAGCAAACATTATTAACTCTCCAGAGCCGCTAAATTTATTAGTAGCCTCACTCTTGGTTCTGAAGCCAAATTACACTTCTCCGTCTGCAAGCGTTACTCCACCCGCCCCTCGTGATCTGTGACTGGGCCCACGGCCTTCTGTACGGAATGCGTTTCATTCCAGACCGAATTTTTCGTCGTGCCTTCCTGATCGCACAACATTGGGAGAGTAATTTTTTTTTTGTAAATGTGAGGTATTCCGTACCCTCATCGCCGTTTGGAATTCCTATACCAACTGGGCGACTGCAAAGCTTTTGAACCTTTGAGCTGATTAGTTTGTTAATCGTGATTGTTTTATTGCTAGAGTGCGAAGCGTTACAGACTCGCCAGCCTCTCACTCTTGTCTTGCCAGTGTTGGCATCATCACACAAGGACGAAGAAATATACAGAAATCCATGTCCAGCTGTGAATTCCTCGTATCTGCGGTTTTTCATTTATATCCAGTTTTTTCAGCCGTGGTATTTGGTTTTATGTGCACTCGATTTTCAATTTGTGTACGCACGGGAAAAAATTGGTGGCTTCCACAACAGCTGATGCACATTTGCTCGGGGCAACGTACAATTCGATATTGTTTCAAATTGCCTTTGCGATGCGTATTTTTGTGACACTTTTATATTTTGTGTGCAATATTATTTCGTATTCTTTGTGTTTTGTGAAGGAAAAGGCAACCGTGGCTTTGGTGAACGTTCAATTTCCCACACGGCCTAGCTCTTGTCCAAGAGTTTTTCGGGGTCATAGGCAGGGATTGTTCTTTCTGTGACCAAACCGTGTGCTTTTCAGCGCATCCTACGAACATTTGCTGTCTGCGTTTACATGAAATGGAGCGCAGCTGTATTACAGAGCGGGAAAGCCATCTCACACCAGCCGGGATTCTTGTGTTCACGTCATGGGACAGGTTTTCAGAAGGTCGTTCATCCGCGACTGAATATTTCTCTCATCTCGTTTCTGTAATGTGGTTATGTCGACATGTGTACGAACTTAAAAATATGCTTTTGTCTGATGCGTGAAATTATGTCCAGGTTCCATTTTGTAGCTACTCGCTCATCTATGTTGAACACTGTGCCGAGATTAACTCTGAACGTGCATCGTGTTGACGGGGGAGGACAGCATTATGGGTAATGTTAAGGAGGTTCCACTTTTTCATAAGTTCTTTATTTTGTCGTTCTTTATGGGAACAAGTAACTTATCTAAGCAGCCCCATGATCAGGGAAGCCGTCGTGTGGTGACAAGACGCGAATGCATCAGCTTGATACGACTTCATTCCACGGCTTATTTAAACATCTCGATACCGGCACCAGCTGCAGCGAACTCATTGCGACTACCTCAGTGTGTAAGCCTAATAAAAATAAGGAATCGAATTGAAGTGAATTGCAGCCTATGTTAATTTGTTACGATTATGGTATCCATTTCAAATTTGCGTAGTATTCATCAATTATGTTGTAAACCGATGGGTATGTAATTGGGGAACAAGTTCCTATAAATAGGCCTGGAGGGTACTGATCCTTTGAAATATATTTCAGACGTCATGATTTTTACATTACATAGTGGATAAGTAACTAATTTACTGTTTGATATTCGTTGCTGTGTTTGTTTAAGGTATGGTCTGTATTTCCTCAAAGCCTGTTTGTGTCGTAATTACTACTGCTCAAACCTTTTATCACGACGCCAAACCGATACAAATAGAAACAGAATGGTGAACATCAAACGACAACATGTCCTGTTGTTTTACCAATGTTGTTTTTGACATATCGACATTAATTATGACAGTAAAATGAATATAAATTTGTCTCTGTGCTCGTGCACCATGTCGTTATGACATTCAGGTAATACGACACTCTCTTCGACAGTCGGTGGAGGAGAGAAGCCAGTGTCAAGGCTCGTTTTACCACGAAGAATGAGCCTTTTGTCGGCATCAAGAGTCCTAGGACCTAACAGGACGCCATGAAATCACGAAATAGTGAAAAGTCCGTGCTTCTACCGGGAGTAGATCCTCGGCCATCCCGCCCATAGCCAGTTCAAGTAAGTTTTTCTTTTGTAAACTGTCAATTACCGGCTGAAGAAGTTTATGCTTTTGAAACGTTCTCGCCTTGAAATCCGCCGAAGTTTATTGAACATCGCTCATCAGACGTTGGGCGTTGGGACACAAGCCCGAAGCTGGAGATGGACTCTGGTATTTAACCTCCAGCTTCCAGATGAAGCAGGCAAACAAAAGGAAGGAAAGGACACGCCGTGGCCAGAGGACTCAAACCATCGAGCAATTATGTGGCGTTTACGTCACAGGGAACACAAACAAAGGCGACCCTCAGCTCTCCAGCGGACGTGCGCGACGGAAATTGCCGGCTGGATGCTCGCACAAGTAAACAACTGATTGACTTGAAAAGCACGCAAGATTGATGGCGCCGTGACCCTTTGTTGCTTAGTCCCATCCTGAGTACGCTTTTAAAAATGGTTTCCGAATGTATTATTTGCACCATGTGTCTGCCGGCAATGGGGAGCTTCTGTTTGTACTTTGGCGTGCATAAGTAAATATTCTCTGGCACGGTCTCTCTCATATCGCTTTTGTATTTTTATTTCGTGAATGCCGTCATATAAATAGGGCAAGTAGTTCATGGGAAGCTGTCCCATCAAGACATGGTCTCTGAACTTTGGGAATGACGTCATCATGTGGACTCCCCAAGGATTCGTCCGTGTGATTGCGTGGGCTATTACCTGGCTGAGGATTCCCCACACAGGTGTATCCTACCCAATCACGCGCACCGAAATTCGTGTGGTTGTCGTGTAAAGTTTTCGTTATTTTTTTCTGATTTGGGTGGGTAAACTGAAATATGTTGAAAAGTTAGAGAAACTTCCCAATATTGAATTTTGTAAGAAATCGGCCGGCAATTGTTCAGTTGTTAATGTGGACAGACAGTTTTAAATTATTTACATAACACTAAAGGAAATGCCTGTTTACATAAGTTTTCTGTGTATCTTTGAATAAAGACGTCGTGTAATTCAATTTTGAAGGCACTCTGTGCTCACTCATCATTTGACAACGTCTTCTGCTCTTCACTTGTCTGCCACGTAATGCAGTTTACTTTCCAGAATGTTCTTATTTCAACGGTGCGACGTTTTGGACGTGGTTTGGGTTGTGTTTGTCTGCAGTGATGGCACGTTTTGACCTTTAGTGCTAGAAAGAAACTTTTAACGAAATGCGTGAAGTAGCTTGTTTTGAACGTCATGAAATAGATCTAGTTATTTCGTAAACCATGCCATTTTCACTTTAGCTGTAACACTAGATGATTCGATTGATTTATAAATGGGTTCTGAAGTGACGACACTATTACTGTAGAATACACATAAACTTGGAACTGAACCAACATAATCTTACGTCTCACGATATTTATCGATCCTGTATAAGCCCTGAAGTGTAAGTAGTGTCATATGTCGAGTATTTAAGTTTTTGGAACGAAAACGTCCTGATTTATTTGAAGATACTTTCCTTTATTCTTCTAGCGCAGGTCCGCCAAATCTATAGCTCGAGGGCATACATAGTGTTATGTTGCCCCAGGAGATATTTGAAATAAGAAAACGACTTTCAATCCTTTTCCTGGGAACGGCACGTCGGAACGCCGAAGCAATTCCACCTGTTTCCGGGCAAACTATGAAAGAAAAAATGCCAACAGTTCCATATTCTAAAGTGAACTAATCATAAATCCTAATTGTTAGCGGCTATACTATGCCGGGATTAAAATAACTAGTTACAGGAATGTTTTCTAGTTATCGACTTGCAGATCTGCAAACACCAGCAGCGGCTTCTTTCTGATCCCACCGAAGTTAAAATCAAGATAATAACTTCTTCAAAACGTTATGAGATTTTTATTTCTGTAGACATACACTACATATCAAATTAATTTTGTAAAAATTGTGCTAAAAATAAAAACACCCTAGCCTATTTGATAGCTTAGCTTAGGCAGGGTTTCGTTTGGTTCGGATGCGTTAGCTTTGGACAGATTAGGTTAGGCTGTATTAGGTTGGCAGACGTTGGGTTTGGTTGTTTATATTAAATGGAATCCACATATCTTTTCTCGGCGCTCTGACAGTTCTAGTCGCTGTGCTTGGCGTCCGCGGCTTCGAGATTTGTCGTAATCCTGTCACGTATCTCTTATTTCTCCAAGTTCTGTTTTAGTGACGCCTGGCGTCTCTGTGCCAGAGCCATGTCTTATAGGTTGCCAGACTGCTGTTCGCTTCAGTTCCATTTTTTGGTTAGCTTCCGTTCTCAAACATCATTTTCAAAGGCACCTCGAGGCTCACGCACGCCGAATATAACGTCTTTCGGCGTGGTCCCGATTATGAAAGTCGCCACTTACGGCATCGGTTTCGTAGCTTCCATAAGCACGCGGAGCGTCGTATGCTGTAAAATTTGCGTCCTACGAAGAGTTCGCGTCTTCTGCTGGGCTTGCAACCAAACGTTTCGCTACGAGAGCCTCGGAGACGCTAGCTTCAATTTTCTGTCATATGGAGACTAATGTTCGGTATCTGTCGTCGTTTCCAGACGGCCCTATTTTAGGCGACATTGTGGCATCGGTCCAAATTATCTCTCATGCGTTTTGGTTACGTTTTTGGCGTCTTGTCATGGCGTCGCGAAAGATATGTCGACGCTAGGAGTCGGTATTATAGTATCGCGTCCACTGTCATGCGAAGACTTGTTTGCGGAAAATTTGGCGCTTCTGAGTCATCGCAAAGGTTGGCATAGAGACGCTCAGCGTGGCGACTGCTTGCGTCGATTTCACAACATTGTGACGAATGACATGCACTTAAATGCGCCTTTACACCACGCACGAAATTTGAAGCCCTTGAAATAAAACTGGCGACAAAGTTCGAACATCGACGCCAGGCGTCGCGACGCCGAGCATCACGACACCACCTAATGACGGAAAAGATACCGCAGATGTATTTAGACATCACTGAAGACGAAAGTAGAAAACCGACGCTCGGCGTCGCGACGCGTATCGTCGCGACACCATGGCAAGACCAAGGAATGTGACTCGAACGATTTGGGTAACTTTGGTTGCGACTTTAGAAAACCGACGCCTTGCGTCGCGACGCCGAACAATGCGACGCCCTTTAATGGCGCCAAAGTTACAGCAGATGAATTTAAATATCACTGCTGACGAAACTAGAAAACCGACGCCCAGCGTCGCGACGCCATCCGCCGTCACGCCAGATGAAGCATACCCCCTTGGTATAACGTTGGGCACGATGATAGAAAATGGACGCCGTGCGTAACGACGATCTTGAAGGACGAAATTTTACCGAAGACGCCAACCTTTAAACCAACAACCTAACCTAACCTAACATAACCTAACCTAACCTAACCTAACCTAACCTAACCTAACCTAACCTAACCTAACCTAACCTAACCTAACCTAACCTAACCTAACCTAACCTAACCTAACCTAACCTAACCTAACCTAACCCAACCCAACACAACCTAACCTAACTTAGCCCATGATAACCCAACCTGCCGGAGCCATGTCTTATAGGTTGCCAGTCTGCTGTTCGCTTCAGTTCCATTTTTTGGTCAGCTTCCGTTCTCAAACATCATTTTCAAAGGCACCTCGAGGCTCACGCACGCCGAATATAACGTCTTTCGGCGTGGTCCCGATTATGAAAGTCGCCACTTACGGCATCGGTTTCGTAGCTTCCATAAGCACGCGGAGCGTCGTATGCTGTAAAATTTGCGTCCTACGAAGAGTTCGCGTCTTCTGCTGGGCTTGCAACCAAACGTTTCGCTACGAGAGCCTCGGAGACGCTAGCTTCAATTTTCTGTCATATGGAGACTAATGTTCGGTATCTGTCGTCGTTTCCAGACGGCCCTATTTTAGGCGACATTGTGGCATCGGTCCAAATTATCTCTCATGCGTTTTGGTTACGTTTTTGGCGTCTTGTCATGGCGTCGCGAAAGATATGTCGACGCTAGGAGTCGGTATTATAGTATCGCGTCCACTGTCATGCGAAGACTTGTTTGCGGAAAATTTGGCGCTTCTGAGTCATCGCAAAGGTTGGCATAGAGACGCTCAGCGTGGCGACTGCTTGCGTCGATTTCACAACATTGTAACGAATGACATGCACTTAAATGCGCCTTTACACCACGCACGAAATTTGAAGCCCTTGAAATAAAACTGGCGACAAAGTTCGAACATCGACGCCAGGCGTCGCGACGCCGAGCATCACGACACCATCTAATGACGGAAAATTTACCGCAAATGTATTAAGACATCACTGAAGACGAAAGTAGAAAACCGACGCTCGGCGTCGCGACGCGTATCGTCGCGACACCATGGCAAGACCAAGGAATGTGACTCGAACGATTTGGGTAACTTTGGTTGCGACTTTAGAAAACCGACGCCTTGCGTCGCGACGCCGAACAATGCGACGCCCTTTAATGGCGCCAAAGTTACAGCAGATGAATTTAAATATCACTGCTGACGAAACTAGAAAACCGACGCCCAGCGTCGCGACGCCATCCGCCGTCACGCCAGATGAAGCATACCCCCTTGGTATAACGTTGGGCACGATGATAGAAAATGGACGCCGTGCGTAACGACGATCTTGAAGGACGAAATTTTACCGAAGACGCCAACCTTTAAACCAACAACCTAACCTAACCTAACATAACCTAAACTAACCTAACCTAACCTAACCTAACCTATCCTAACCTAACCTAACCTAACCTAACCTAACCTAACCTAACCTAACCTAACCCAACCCAACACAACCTAACCTAACTTAGCCCATGATAACCCAACCTGCCGGAGCCATGTCTTATAGGTTGCCAGTCTGCTGTTCGCTTCAGTTCCATTTTTTGGTCAGCTTCCGTTCTCAAACATCATTTTCAAAGGCACCTCGAGGCTCACGCACGCCGAATATAACGTCTTTCGGCGTGGTCCCGATTATGAAAGTCGCCACTTACGGCATCGGTTTCGTAGCTTCCATAAGCACGCGGAGCGTCGTATGCTGTAAAATTTGCGTCCTACGAAGAGTTCGCGTCTTCTGCTGGGCTTGCAACCAAACGTTTCGCTACGAGAGCCTCGGAGACGCTAGCTTCAATTTTCTGTCATATGGAGACTAATGTTCGGTATCTGTCGTCGTTTCCAGACGGCCCTATTTTAGGCGACATTGTGGCATCGGTCCAAATTATCTCTCATGCGTTTTGGTTACGTTTTTGGCGTCTTGTCATGGCGTCGCGAAAGATATGTCGACGCTAGGAGTCGGTATTATAGTATCGCGTCCACTGTCATGCGAAGACTTGTTTGCGGAAAATTTGGCGCTTCTGAGTCATCGCAAAGGTTGGCATAGAGACGCTCAGCGTGGCGACTGCTTGCGTCGATTTCACAACATTGTGACGAATGACATGCACTTAAATGCGCCTTTACACCACGCACGAAATTTGAAGCCCTTGAAATAAAACTGGCGACAAAGTTCGAACATCGACGCCAGGCGTCGCGACGCCGAGCATCACGACACCATCTAATGACGAAAAAGATGCCGCAGATGTATTTAGACATCACTGAAGACGAAAGTAGAAAACCGACGCTCGGCGTCGCGACGCGTATCGTCGCGACACCATGGCAAGACCAAGGAATGTGACTCGAACGATTTGGGTAACTTTGGTTGCGACTTTAGTAAAACCGACGCCTTGCGTCGCGACGCCGAACAATGCGACGCCCTTTAATGGCGCCAAAGTTACAGCAGATGAATTTAAATATCACTGCTGACGAAACTAGAAAACCGACGCCCAGCGTCGCGACGCCATCCGCCGTCACGCCAGATGAAGCATACCCCCTTGGTATAACGTTGGGCACGATGATAGAAAATGGACGCCGTGCGTAACGACGATCTTGAAGGACGAAATTTTACCGAAGACGCCAACCTTTAAACCAACAACCTAACCTAACCTAACCTAACATAACCTAACCTAACCTAACCTAACCTAACCTAACCTAACCTAACCTAACCTAACCTAACCTAACCTAACCTAACCTAACCTAACCTAACCTAACCTAACCTAACCTAACCTAACCCAACCCAACACAACCTAACCTAACTTAGCCCATGATAACCCAACCTGCCGGAGCCATGTCTTATAGGTTGCCAGTCTGCTGTTCGCTTCAGTTCCATTTTTTGGTCAGCTTCCGTTCTCAAACATCATTTTCAAATTCACCTCGAGGCTCACGCACGCCGAATATAACGTCTTTCGGCGTGGTCCCGATTATGAAAGTCGCCACTTACGGCATCGGTTTCGTAGCTTCCATAAGCACGCGGAGCGTCGTATGCTGTAAAATTTGCGTCCTACGAAGAGTTCGCGTCTTCTGCTGGGCTTGCAACCAAACGTTTCGCTACGAGAGCCTCGGAGACGCTAGCTTCAATTTTCTGTCATATGGAGACTAATGTTCGGTATCTGTCGTCGTTTCCAGACGGCCCTATTTTAGGCGACATTGTGGCATCGGTCCAAATTATCTCTCATGCGTTTTGGTTACGTTTTTGGCGTCTTGTCATGGCGTCGCGAAAGATATGTCGACGCTAGGAGTCGGTATTATAGTATCGCGTCCACTGTCATGCGAAGACTTGTTTGCGGAAAATTTGGCGCTTCTGAGTCATCGCAAAGGTTGGCATAGAGACGCTCAGCGTGGCGACTGCGTCGATTTCACAACATTGTGACGAATGACATGCACTTAAATGCGCCTTTACACCACGCACGAAATTTGAAGCCCTTGAAATAAAACTGGCGACAAAGTTCGAACATCGACGCCAGGCGTCGCGACGCCGAGCATCACGACACCATCTAATGACGGAAAAGATACCGCAGATGTATTTAGACATCACTGAAGACGAAAGTAGAAAACCGACGCTCGGCGTCGCGACGCGTATCGTCGCGACACCATGGCAAGACCAAGGAATGTGACTCGAACGATTTGGGTAACTTTGGTTGCGACTTTAGAAAACCGACGCCTTGCGTCGCGACGCCGAACAATGCGACGCCCTTTAATGGCGCCAAAGTTACAGCAGATGAATTTAAATATCACTGCTGACGAAACTAGAAAACCGACGCCCAGCGTCGCGACGCCATCCGCCGTCACGCCAGATGAAGCATACCCCCTTGGTATAACGTTGGGCACGATGATAGAAAATGGACGCCGTGCGTAACGACGATCTTGAAGGACGAAATTTTACCGAAGACGCCAACCTTTAAACCAACAACCTAACCTAACCTAACCTAACCTAACCTAACCTAACCTAACCTAACCTAACCTAACCTAACCTAACCTAACCTAACCTAACCTAACCTAACCCAACCCAACCCAACCCAACACAACACAACACAACACAACACAACACAACACAACACAACACAACACAACACAACCTAACCTAACCTAACCTAACCTAACCTAACCTAACCTAACCTAACCTAACCTAACCTAACCTAACCTAACCTAACCTAACCTAACCTAACCTAACCTAACCTAACCTAACCTAACCTAACCTAACCTAACCCAACCCTACACAACCTAACCTAACTTAGCCCATGATAACCCAACCTGCCGGAGCCATGTCTTATAGGTTGCCAGTCTGCTGTTCGCTTCAGTTCCATTTTTTGGTCAGCTTCTGTTCTCAAACATCATTTTCAAAGGCACCTCGAGGCTCACGCACGCCGAATATAACGTCTTTCGGCGTGGTCCCGATTATGAAAGTCGCCACTTACGGCATCGGTTTCGTAGCTTCCATAAGCACGCGGAGCGTCGTATGCTGTAAAATTTGCGTCCTACGAAGAGTTCGCGTCTTCTGCTGGGCTTGCAACCAAACGTTTCGCTACGAGAGCCTCGGAGACGCTAGCTTCAATTTTCTGTCATATGGAGACTAATGTTCGGTATCTGTCGTCGTTTCCAGACGGCCCTATTTTAGGCGACATTGTGGCATCGGTCCAAATTATCTCTCATGCGTTTTGGTTACGTTTTTGGCGTCTTGTCATGGCGTCGCGAAAGATATGTCGACGCTAGGAGTCGGTATTATAGTATCGCGTCCACTGTCATGCGAAGACTTGTTTGCGGAAAATTTGGCGCTTCTGAGTCATCGCAAAGGTTGGCATAGAGACGCTCAGCGTGGCGACTGCTTGCGTCGATTTCACAACATTGTGACGAATGACATGCACTTAAATGCGCCTTTACACCACGCACGAAATTTGAAGCCCTTGAAATAAAACTGGCGACAAAGTTCGAACATCGACGCCAGGCGTCGCGACGCCGAGCATCACGACACCATCTAATGACGAAAAAGATGCCGCAGATGTATTTAGACATCACTGAAGACGAAAGTAGAAAACCGACGCTCGGCGTCGCGACGCGTATCGTCGCGACGCGTATCGTCGCGACACCATGGCAAGACCAAGGAATGTGACTCGAACGATTTGGGTAACTTTGGTTGCGACTTTAGAAAACCGACGCCTTGCGTCGCGACGCCGAACAATGCGACGCCCTTTAATGGCGCCAAAGTTACAGCAGATGAATTTAAATATCACTGCTGACGAAACTAGAAAACCGACGCCCAGCGTCGCGACGCCATCCGCCGTCACGCCAGATGAAGCATACCCCCTTGGTATAACGTTGGGCACGATGATAGAAAATGGACGCCGTGCGTAACGACGATCTTGAAGGACGAAATTTTACCGAAAACGCCAACCTTTAAACCAACAACCTAACCTATCCTAACCTAACCTAACCTAACCTAACCTAACCTAACCCAACCCAACCCAACCCAACCCAACCCAACACAACCTAACCTAACTTAGCCCATGATAACCCAACCTGCCGGAGCCATGTCTTATAGGTTGCCAGTCTGCTGTTCGCTTCAGTTCCATTTTTTGGTCAGCTTCCGTTCTCAAACATCATTTTCAAAGGCACCTCGAGGCTCACGCACGCCGAATATAACGTCTTTCGGCGTGGTCCCGATTATGAAAGTCGCCACTTACGGCATCGGTTTCGTAGCTTCCATAAGCACGCGGAGCGTCGTATGCTGTAAAATTTGCGTCCTACGAAGAGTTCGCGTCTTCTGCTGGGCTTGCAACCAAACGTTTCGCTACGAGAGCCTCGGAGACGCTAGCTTCAATTTTCTGTCATATGGAGACTAATGTTCGGTATCTGTCGTCGTTTCCAGACGGCCCTATTTTAGGCGACATTGTGGCATCGGTCCAAATTATCTCTCATGCGTTTTGGTTACGTTTTTGGCGTCTTGTCATGGCGTCGCGAAAGATATGTCGACGCTAGGAGTCGGTATTATAGTATCGCGTCCACTGTCATGCGAAGACTTGTTTGCGGAAAATTTGGCGCTTCTGAGTCATCGCAAAGGTTGGCATAGAGACGCTCAGCGTGGCGACTGCTTGCGTCGATTTCACAACATTGTGACGAATGACATGCACTTAAATGCGCCTTTACACCACGCACGAAATTTGAT
The DNA here is from genome assembly GCF_977971745.1 of Zootermopsis nevadensis. Taxonomy (NCBI): domain Eukaryota; kingdom Metazoa; phylum Arthropoda; class Insecta; order Blattodea; family Termopsidae; genus Zootermopsis; species Zootermopsis nevadensis. Next base: position 23,515,961 of record NW_028259154.1, on the reverse strand, counting down.
GCCCTTGAAATAAAACTGGCGACAAAGTTCGAACATCGACGCCAGGCGTCGCGACGCCGAGCATCACGACACCACCTAATGACGGAAAAGATACCGCAGATGTATTTAGACATCACTGAAGACGAAAGTAGAAAACCGACGCTCGGCGTCGCGACGCGTATCGTCGCGACACCATGGCAAGACCAAGGAATGTGACTCGAACGATTTGGGTAACTTTGGTTGCGACTTTAGAAAACCGACGCCTTGCGTCGCGACGCCGAACAATGCGACGCCCTTTAATGGCGCCAAAGTTACAGCAGATGAATTTAAATATCACTGCTGACGAAACTAGAAAACCGACGCCCAGCGTCGCGACGCCATCCGCCGTCACGCCAGATGAAGCATACCCCCTTGGTATAACGTTGGGCACGATGATAGAAAATGGACGCCGTGCGTAACGACGATCTTGAAGGACGAAATTTTACCGAAGACGCCAACCTTTAAACCAACAACCTAACCTAACCTAACCTAACATAACCTAACCTAACCTAACCTAACCTAACCTAACCTAACCTAACCTAACCTAACCTAACCTAACCTAACCTAACCTAACCTAACCTAACCTAACCTAACCTAACCTAACCTAACCTAACCTAACCTAACCTAACCTAACCTAACCTAACCTAACCCAACCCAACACAACCTAACCTAACTTAGCCCATGATAACCCAACCTGCCGGAGCCATGTCTTATAGGTTGCCAGTCTGCTGTTCGCTTCAGTTCCATTTTTTGGTCAGCTTCCGTTCTCAAACATCATTTTCAAAGGCACCTCGAGGCTCACGCACGCCGAATATAACGTCTTTCGGCGTGGTCCCGATTATGAAAGTCGCCACTTACGGCATCGGTTTCGTAGCTTCCATAAGCACGCGGAGCGTCGTATGCTGTAAAATTTGCGTCCTACGAAGAGTTCGCGTCTTCTGCTGGGCTTGCAACCAAACGTTTCGCTACGAGAGCCTCGGAGACGCTAGCTTCAATTTTCTGTCATATGGAGACTAATGTTCGGTATCTGTCGTCGTTTCCAGACGGCCCTATTTTAGGCGACATTGTGGCATCGGTCCAAATTATCTCTCATGCGTTTTGGTTACGTTTTTGGCGTCTTGTCATGGCGTCGCGAAAGATATGTCGACGCTAGGAGTCGGTATTATAGTATCGCGTCCACTGTCATGCGAAGACTTGTTTGCGGAAAATTTGGCGCTTCTGAGTCATCGCAAAGGTTGGCATAGAGACGCTCAGCGTGGCGACTGCTTGCGTCGATTTCACAACATTGTAACGAATGACATGCACTTAAATGCGCCTTTACACCACGCACGAAATTTGAAGCCCTTGAAATAAAACTGGCGACAAAGTTCGAACATCGACGCCAGGCGTCGCGACGCCGAGCATCACGACACCATCTAATGACGGAAAATTTACCGCAAATGTATTAAGACATCACTGAAGACGAAAGTAGAAAACCGACGCTCGGCGTCGCGACGCGTATCGTCGCGACACCATGGCAAGACCAAGGAATGTGACTCGAACGATTTGGGTAACTTTGGTTGCGACTTTAGAAAACCGACGCCTTGCGTCGCGACGCCGAACAATGCGACGCCCTTTAATGGCGCCAAAGTTACAGCAGATGAATTTAAATATCACTGCTGACGAAACTAGAAAACCGACGCCCAGCGTCGCGACGCCATCCGCCGTCACGCCAGATGAAGCATACCCCCTTGGTATAACGTTGGGCACGATGATAGAAAATGGACGCCGTGCGTAACGACGATCTTGAAGGACGAAATTTTACCGAAGACGCCAACCTTTAAACCAACAACCTAACCTAACCTAACCTAACATAACCTAAACTAACCTAACCTAACCTAACCTAACCTAACCTATCCTATCCTAACCTAACCTAACCTAACCTAACCTAACCTAACCTAACCTAACCTAACCTAACCTAACCTAACCTAACCTAACCTAACCTAACCTAACCTAACCCAACCCAACACAACCTAACCTAACTTAGCCCATGATAACCCAACCTGCCGGAGCCATGTCTTATAGGTTGCCAGTCTGCTGTTCGCTTCAGTTCCATTTTTTGGTCAGCTTCCGTTCTCAAACATCATTTTCAAAGGCACCTCGAGGCTCACGCACGCCGAATATAACGTCTTTCGGCGTGGTCCCGATTATGAAAGTCGCCACTTACGGCATCGGTTTCGTAGCTTCCATAAGCACGCGGAGCGTCGTATGCTGTAAAATTTGCGTCCTACGAAGAGTTCGCGTCTTCTGCTGGGCTTGCAACCAAACGTTTCGCTACGAGAGCCTCGGAGACGCTAGCTTCAATTTTCTGTCATATGGAGACTAATGTTCGGTATCTGTCGTCGTTTCCAGACGGCCCTATTTTAGGCGACATTGTGGCATCGGTCCAAATTATCTCTCATGCGTTTTGGTTACGTTTTTGGCGTCTTGTCATGGCGTCGCGAAAGATATGTCGACGCTAGGAGTCGGTATTATAGTATCGCGTCCACTGTCATGCGAAGACTTGTTTGCGGAAAATTTGGCGCTTCTGAGTCATCGCAAAGGTTGGCATAGAGACGCTCAGCGTGGCGACTGCTTGCGTCGATTTCACAACATTGTGACGAATGACATGCACTTAAATGCGCCTTTACACCACGCACGAAATTTGATGCCCTTGAAATAAAACTGGCGACAAAGTTCGAACATCGACGCCAGGCGTCGCGACGCCGAGCATCACGACACCACCTAATGACGGAAAAGATACCGCAGATGTATTTAGACATCACTGAAGACGAAAGTAGAAAACCGACGCTCGGCGTCGCGACGCGTATCGTCGCGACACCATGGCAAGACCAAGGAATGTGACTCGAACGATTTGGGTAACTTTGGTTGCGACTTTAGAAAACCGACGCCTTGCGTCGCGACGCCGAACAATGCGACGCCCTTTAATGGCGCCAAAGTTACAGCAGATGAATTTAAATATCACTGCTGACGAAACTAGAAAACCGACGCCCAGCGTCGCGACGCCATCCGCCGTCACGCCAGATGAAGCATACCCCCTTGGTATAACGTTGGGCACGATGATAGAAAATGGACGCCGTGCGTAACGACGATCTTGAAGGACGAAATTTTACCGAAAACGCCAACCTTTAAACCAACAACCTAACCTAACCTAACATAACCTAACCTAACCTAACCTAACCTAACCTAACCTAACCTAACCTAACCTAACCTAACCTAACCTAACCTAACCTAACCTAACCTAACCTAACCTAACCTAACCTAACCTAACCTAACCTAACCTAACCTAACCCAACCCAACACAACCTAACCTAACTTAGCCCATGATAACCCAACCTGCCGGAGCCATGTCTTATAGGTTGCCAGTCTGCTGTTCGCTTCAGTTCCATTTTTTGGTCAGCTTCCGTTCTCAAACATCATTTTCAAAGGCACCTCGAGGCTCACGCACGCCGAATATAACGTCTTTCGGCGTGGTCCCGATTATGAAAGTCGCCACTTACGGCATCGGTTTCGTAGCTTCCATAAGCACGCGGAGCGTCGTATGCTGTAAAATTTGCGTCCTACGAAGAGTTCGCGTCTTCTGCTGGGCTTGCAACCAAACGTTTCGCTACGAGAGCCTCGGAGACGCTAGCTTCAATTTTCTGTCATATGGAGACTAATGTTCGGTATCTGTCGTCGTTTCCAGACGGCCCTATTTTAGGCGACATTGTGGCATCGGTCCAAATTATCTCTCATGCGTTTTGGTTACGTTTTTGGCGTCTTGTCATGGCGTCGCGAAAGATATGTCGACGCTAGGAGTCGGTATTATAGTATCGCGTCCACTGTCATGCGAAGACTTGTTTGCGGAAAATTTGGCGCTTCTGAGTCATCGCAAAGGTTGGCATAGAGACGCTCAGCGTGGCGACTGCTTGCGTCGATTTCACAACATTGTAACGAATGACATGCACTTAAATGCGCCTTTACACCACGCACGAAATTTGAAGCCCTTGAAATAAAACTGGCGACAAAGTTCGAACATCGACGCCAGGCGTCGCGACGCCGAGCATCACGACACCATCTAATGACGGAAAATTTACCGCAAATGTATTAAGACATCACTGAAGACGAAAGTAGAAAACCGACGCTCGGCGTCGCGACGCGTATCGTCGCGACACCATGGCAAGACCAAGGAATGTGACTCGAACGATTTGGGTAACTTTGGTTGCGACTTTAGAAAACCGACGCCTTGCGTCGCGACGCCGAACAATGCGACGCCCTTTAATGGCGCCAAAGTTACAGCAGATGAATTTAAATATCACTGCTGACGAAACTAGAAAACCGACGCCCAGCGTCGCGACGCCATCCGCCGTCACGCCAGATGAAGCATACCCCCTTGGTATAACGTTGGGCACGATGATAGAAAATGGACGCCGTGCGTAACGACGATCTTGAAGGACGAAATTTTACCGAAGACGCCAACCTTTAAACCAACAACCTAACCTAACCTAACCTAACATAACATAACATAACCTAACCTAACCTAACCTAACCTAACCTAACCTAACCTAACCTAACCTAACCTAACCTAACCTAACCTAACCTAACCTAACCTAACCTAACCTAACCTAACCTAACCTAACCTAACCTAACCTAACCTAACCCAACCCAACACAACCTAACCTAACTTAGCCCATGATAACCCAACCTGCCGGAGCCATGTCTTATAGGTTGCCAGTCTGCTGTTCGCTTCAGTTCCATTTTTTGGTCAGCTTCCGTTCTCAAACATCATTTTCAAATTCACCTCGAGGCTCACGCACGCCGAATATAACGTCTTTCGGCGTGGTCCCGATTATGAAAGTCGCCACTTACGGCATCGGTTTCGTAGCTTCCATAAGCACGCGGAGCGTCGTATGCTGTAAAATTTGCGTCCTACGAAGAGTTCGCGTCTTCTGCTGGGCTTGCAACCAAACGTTTCGCTACGAGAGCCTCGGAGACGCTAGCTTCAATTTTCTGTCATATGGAGACTAATGTTCGGTATCTGTCGTCGTTTCCAGACGGCCCTATTTTAGGCGACATTGTGGCATCGGTCCAAATTATCTCTCATGCGTTTTGGTTACGTTTTTGGCGTCTTGTCATGGCGTCGCGAAAGATATGTCGACGCTAGGAGTCGGTATTATAGTATCGCGTCCACTGTCATGCGAAGACTTGTTTGCGGAAAATTTGGCGCTTCTGAGTCATCGCAAAGGTTGGCATAGAGACGCTCAGCGTGGCGACTGCGTCGATTTCACAACATTGTGACGAATGACATGCACTTAAATGCGCCTTTACACCACGCACGAAATTTGAAGCCCTTGAAATAAAACTGGCGACAAAGTTCGAACATCGACGCCAGGCGTCGCGACGCCGAGCATCACGACACCATCTAATGACGGAAAAGATACCGCAGATGTATTTAGACATCACTGAAGACGAAAGTAGAAAACCGACGCTCGGCGTCGCGACGCGTATCGTCGCGACACCATGGCAAGACCAAGGAATGTGACTCCAACGATTTGGGTAACGTTGCTTGCGACTTTAGAAAACCGACGCCTTGCGTCGCGACGCCGAACAATGCGACGCCCTTTAATGGCGCCAAAGTTACAGCAGATGAATTTAAATATCACTGCTGACGAAACTAGAAAACCGACGCCCAGCGTCGCGACGCCATCCGCCGTCACGCCAGATGAAGCATACCCCCTTGGTATAACGTTGGGCACGATGATAGAAAATGGACGCCGTGCGTAACGACGATCTTGAAGGACGAAATTTTACCGAAGACGCCAACCTTTAAACCAACAACCTAACCTAACATAACCTAACCTAACCTAACCTAACCTAACCTAACCTAACCTAACCTAACCTAACCTAACCTAACCTAACCTAACCTAACCTAACCTAACCTAACCTAACCTAACCTAACCTAACCTAACCTAACCTAACCTAACCTAACCTAACCTAACCTAACCTAACCTAACCTAACCTAACCTAACCTAACCCAACCCAACACAACCTAACCTAACTTAGCCCATGATAACCCAACCTGCCGGAGCCATGTCTTATAGGTTGCCAGTCTGCTGTTCGCTTCAGTTCCATTTTTTGGTCAGCTTCCGTTCTCAAACATCATTTTCAAAGGCACCTCGAGGCTCACGCACGCCGAATATAACGTCTTTCGGCGTGGTCCCGATTATGAAAGTCGCCACTTACGGCATCGGTTTCGTAGCTTCCATAAGCACGCGGAGCGTCGTATGCTGTAAAATTTGCGTCCTACGAAGAGTTCGCGTCTTCTGCTGGGCTTGCAACCAAACGTTTCGCTACGAGAGCCTCGGAGACGCTAGCTTCAATTTTCTGTCATATGGAGACTAATGTTCGGTATCTGTCGTCGTTTCCAGACGGCCCTATTTTAGGCGACATTGTGGCATCGGTCCAAATTATCTCTCATGCGTTTTGGTTACGTTTTTGGCGTCTTGTCATGGCGTCGCGAAAGATATGTCGACGCTAGGAGTCGGTATTATAGTATCGCGTCCACTGTCATGCGAAGACTTGTTTGCGGAAAATTTGGCGCTTCTGAGTCATCGCAAAGGTTGGCATAGAGACGCTCAGCGTGGCGACTGCTTGCGTCGATTTCACAACATTGTAACGAATGACATGCACTTAAATGCGCCTTTACACCACGCACGAAATTTGAAGCCCTTGAAATAAAACTGGCGACAAAGTTCGAACATCGACGCCAGGCGTCGCGACGCCGAGCATCACGACACCATCTAATGACGGAAAATTTACCGCAAATGTATTAAGACATCACTGAAGACGAAAGTAGAAAACCGACGCTCGGCGTCGCGACGCGTATCGTCGCGACACCATGGCAAGACCAAGGAATGTGACTCGAACGATTTGGGTAACTTTGGTTGCGACTTTAGAAAACCGACGCCTTGCGTCGCGACGCCGAACAATGCGACGCCCTTTAATGGCGCCAAAGTTACAGCAGATGAATTTAAATATCACTGCTGACGAAACTAGAAAACCGACGCCCAGCGTCGCGACGCCATCCGCCGTCACGCCAGATGAAGCATACCCCCTTGGTATAACGTTGGGCACGATGATAGAAAATGGACGCCGTGCGTAACGACGATCTTGAAGGACGAAATTTTACCGAAGACGCCAACCTTTAAACCAACAACCTAACCTAACCTAACCTAACATAACCTAAACTAACCTAACCTAACCTAACCTAACCTAACCTATCCTATCCTAACCTAACCTAACCTAACCTAACCTAACCTAACCTAACCTAACCTAACCTAACCTAACCTAACCTAACCTAACCCAACCCAACACAACCTAACCTAACTTAGCCCATGATAACCCAACCTGCCGGAGCCATGTCTTATAGGTTGCCAGTCTGCTGTTCGCTTCAGTTCCATTTTTTGGTCAGCTTCCGTTCTCAAACATCATTTTCAAAGGCACCTCGAGGCTCACGCACGCCGAATATAACGTCTTTCGGCGTGGTCCCGATTATGAAAGTCGCCACTTACGGCATCGGTTTCGTAGCTTCCATAAGCACGCGGAGCGTCGTATGCTGTAAAATTTGCGTCCTACGAAGAGTTCGCGTCTTCTGCTGGGCTTGCAACCAAACGTTTCGCTACGAGAGCCTCGGAGACGCTAGCTTCAATTTTCTGTCATATGGAGACTAATGTTCGGTATCTGTCGTCGTTTCCAGACGGCCCTATTTTAGGCGACATTGTGGCATCGGTCCAAATTATCTCTCATGCGTTTTGGTTACGTTTTTGGCGTCTTGTCATGGCGTCGCGAAAGATATGTCGACGCTAGGAGTCGGTATTATAGTATCGCGTCCACTGTCATGCGAAGACTTGTTTGCGGAAAATTTGGCGCTTCTGAGTCATCGCAAAGGTTGGCATAGAGACGCTCAGCGTGGCGACTGCTTGCGTCGATTTCACTACATTGTGACGAATGACATGCACTTAAATGCGCCTTTACACCACGCACGAAATTTGAAGCCCTTGAAATAAAACTGGCGACAAAGTTCGAACATCGACGCCAGGCGTCGCGACGCCGAGCATCACGACACCATCTAATGACGGAAAAGATACCGCAGATGTATTTAGACATCACTGAAGACGAAAGTAGAAAACCGACGCTCGGCGTCGCGACGCGTATCGTCGCGACACCATGGCAAGACCAAGGAATGTGACTCGAACGATTTGGGTAACTTTGGTTGCGACTTTAGAAAACCGACGCCTTGCGTCGCGACGCCGAACAATGCGACGCCCTTTAATGGCGCCAAAGTTACAGCAGATGAATTTAAATATCACTGCTGACGAAACTAGAAAACCGACGCCCAGCGTCGCGACGCCATCCGCCGTCACGCCAGATGAAGCATACCCCCTTGGTATAACGTTGGGCACGATGATAGAAAATGGACGCCGTGCGTAACGACGATCTTGAAGGACGAAATTTTACCGAAGACGCCAACCTTTAAACCAACAACCTAACCTAACCTAACATAACATAACATAACCTAACCTAACCTAACCTAACCTAACCTAACCTAACCTAACCTAACCTAACCTAACCTAACCTAACCTAACCTAACCTAACCTAACCTAACCTAACCTAACCCAACCCAACACAACCTAACCTAACTTAGCCCATGATAACCCAACCTGCCGGAGCCATGTCTTATAGGTTGCCAGTCTGCTGTTCGCTTCAGTTCCATTTTTTGGTCAGCTTCCGTTCTCAAACATCATTTTCAAATTCACCTCGAGGCTCACGCACGCCGAATATAACGTCTTTCGGCGTGGTCCCGATTATGAAAGTCGCCACTTACGGCATCGGTTTCGTAGCTTCCATAAGCACGCGGAGCGTCGTATGCTGTAAAATTTGCGTCCTACGAAGAGTTCGCGTCTTCTGCTGGGCTTGCAACCAAACGTTTCGCTACGAGAGCCTCGGAGACGCTAGCTTCAATTTTCTGTCATATGGAGACTAATGTTCGGTATCTGTCGTCGTTTCCAGACGGCCCTATTTTAGGCGACATTGTGGCATCGGTCCAAATTATCTCTCATGCGTTTTGGTTACGTTTTTGGCGTCTTGTCATGGCGTCGCGAAAGATATGTCGACGCTAGGAGTCGGTATTATAGTATCGCGTCCACTGTCATGCGAAGACTTGTTTGCGGAAAATTTGGCGCTTCTGAGTCATCGCAAAGGTTGGCATAGAGACGCTCAGCGTGGCGACTGCGTCGATTTCACAACATTGTGACGAATGACATGCACTTAAATGCGCCTTTACACCACGCACGAAATTTGAAGCCCTTGAAATAAAACTGGCGACAAAGTTCGAACATCGACGCCAGGCGTCGCGACGCCGAGCATCACGACACCATCTAATGACGGAAAAGATACCGCAGATGTATTTAGACATCACTGAAGACGAAAGTAGAAAACCGACGCTCGGCGTCGCGACGCGTATCGTCGCGACACCATGGCAAGACCAAGGAATGTGACTCGAACGATTTGGGTAACTTTGGTTGCGACTTTAGAAAACCGACGCCTTGCGTCGCGACGCCGAACAATGCGACGCCCTTTAATGGCGCCAAAGTTACAGCAGATGAATTTAAATATCACTGCTGACGAAACTAGAAAACCGACGCCCAGCGTCGCGACGCCATCCGCCGTCACGCCAGATGAAGCATACCCCCTTGGTATAACGTTGGGCACGATGATAGAAAATGGACGCCGTGCGTAACGACGATCTTGAAGGACGAAATTTTACCGAAGACGCCAACCTTTAAACCAACAACCTAACCTAACCTAACCTAACATAACATAACATAACCTAACCTAACCTAACCTAACCTAACCTAACCTAACCTAACCTAACCTAACCTAACCTAACCTAACCTAACCTAACCTAACCTAACCTAACCTAACCTAACCTAACCTAACCTAACCTAACCTAACCTAACCTAACCTAACCCAACCCAACACAACCTAACCTAACTTAGCCCATGATAACCCAACCTGCCGGAGCCATGTCTTATAGGTTGCCAGTCTGCTGTTCGCTTCAGTTCCATTTTTTGGTCAGCTTCCGTTCTCAAACATCATTTTCAAATTCACCTCGAGGCTCACGCACGCCGAATATAACGTCTTTCGGCGTGGTCCCGATTATGAAAGTCGCCACTTACGGCATCGGTTTCGTAGCTTCCATAAGCACGCGGAGCGTCGTATGCTGTAAAATTTGCGTCCTACGAAGAGTTCGCGTCTTCTGCTGGGCTTGCAACCAAACGTTTCGCTACGAGAGCCTCGGAGACGCTAGCTTCAATTTTCTGTCATATGGAGACTAATGTTCGGTATCTGTCGTCGTTTCCAGACGGCCCTATTTTAGGCGACATTGTGGCATCGGTCCAAATTATCTCTCATGCGTTTTGGTTACGTTTTTGGCGTCTTGTCATGGCGTCGCGAAAGATATGTCGACGCTAGGAGTCGGTATTATAGTATCGCGTCCACTGTCATGCGAAGACTTGTTTGCGGAAAATTTGGCGCTTCTGAGTCATCGCAAAGGTTGGCATAGAGACGCTCAGCGTGGCGACTGCGTCGATTTCACAACATTGTGACGAATGACATGCACTTAAATGCGCCTTTACACCACGCACGAAATTTGAAGCCCTTGAAATAAAACTGGCGACAAAGTTCGAACATCGACGCCAGGCGTCGCGACGCCGAGCATCACGACACCATCTAATGACGGAAAAGATACCGCAGATGTATTTAGACATCACTGAAGACGAAAGTAGAAAACCGACGCTCGGCGTCGCGACGCGTATCGTCGCGACACCATGGCAAGACCAAGGAATGTGACTCCAACGATTTGGGTAACGTTGCTTGCGACTTTAGAAAACCGACGCCTTGCGTCGCGACGCCGAACAATGCGACGCCCTTTAATGGCGCCAAAGTTACAGCAGATGAATTTAAATATCACTGCTGACGAAACTAGAAAACCGACGCCCAGCGTCGCGACGCCATCCGCCGTCACGCCAGATGAAGCATACCCCCTTGGTATAACGTTGGGCACGATGATAGAAAATGGACGCCGTGCGTAACGACGATCTTGAAGGACGAAATTTTACCGAAGACGCCAACCTTTAAACCAACAACCTAACCTAACATAACCTAACCTAACCTAACCTAACCTAACCTAACCTAACCTAACCTAACCTAACCTAACCCAACCCAACCCAACACAACCTAACCTAACCTAACCTAACCTAACCTAACCTAACCTAACCTAACCTAACCTAACCTAACCTAACCTAACCTAACCTAACCTAACCTAACCTAACCTAACCTAACCTAACCTAACCTAACCTAACCTAACCTAACCTAACCTAACCTAACCTAACCTAACCTAACCTAACCTAACCCAACACAACCTAACCTAACTTAGCCCATGATAACCCAACCTGCCGGAGCCATGTCTTATAGGTTGCCAGTCTGCTGTTCGCTTCAGTTCCATTTTTTGGTCAGCTTCCGTTCTCAAACATCATTTTCAAAGGCACCTCGAGGCTCACGCACGCCGAATATAACGTCTTTCGGCGTGGTCCCGATTATGAAAGTCGCCACTTACGGCATCGGTTTCGTAGCTTCCATAAGCACGCGGAGCGTCGTATGCTGTAAAATTTGCGTCCTACGAAGAGTTCGCGTCTTCTGCTGGGCTTGCAACCAAACGTTTCGCTACGAGAGCCTCGGAGACGCTAGCTTCAATTTTCTGTCATATGGAGACTAATGTTCGGTATCTGTCGTCGTTTCCAGACGGCCCTATTTTAGGCGACATTGTGGCATCGGTCCAAATTATCTCTCATGCGTTTTGGTTACGTTTTTGGCGTCTTGTCATGGCGTCGCGAAAGATATGTCGACGCTAGGAGTCGGTATTATAGTATCGCGTCCACTGTCATGCGAAGACTTGTTTGCGGAAAATTTGGCGCTTCTGAGTCATCGCAAAGGTTGGCATAGAGACGCTCAGCGTGGCGACTGCTTGCGTCGATTTCACAACATTGTGACGAATGACATGCACTTAAATGCGCCTTTACACCACGCACGAAATTTGATGCCCTTGAA